>NC_133307.1:10617258-10629889 GCF_012295235.1 Primulina huaijiensis
AATTATATTTTATACAATTTATTATAAAACATATAATATTTAAACATTTAATAAAACAAAAACTATATATTTATATTATAAAACATTTAATTAATGTACAATTTTTATGTTTATCAATGGACACTAGGCTCCACCATGGAAATACGATCGTCGGGGTCTCTCTGGGGCCTTGGCCCTCACCTCCTCTCCACAAAATCATAAATCATTTGTCACAGTCAATTCACATCTCTCGAAATATTTTTACTTTTCTCTGAAAATCATAAATCATCATAACTTTCCAAAAATAGCATTTTAGACAGTGAAAATGGCACAGCTTTTACCATAGATCATAAAACATCCATAAATCATAAAATATCATTTTTTCATCAAGACTTCTAGCCAACTAAGACACTTTCGGCCGAGCCACCATAGAGCCCACTGACCCTAACCAACCCTGGACCACGCCCAACCCCAACCAAGACCAGTCCAGACTCTTGGACCCAAGTAGCGAACCACCTGAAACATACAGCAGCCTGCGCGTCCCCCTTGCGTGCGTGGGTTTCTTTCACGTGGCTCTTGCTCGAGCCACCACGAGCACTTTCCCTTCCTACCCCTCTCTGAACCATCCTAAGGTACCGACCAGACCACCTAGCCCAGGACTCTCTCAAGCTTCCCTCTGACAGCTCTCGGCCAACCAAGATCACCCTACGGGAAGTGTTCTATCAAACGAGGACTCTTCCCAGCCCAGTTGCGCGAGTCCTAGCCTTGCTAGGACCCTTCCTAGGATCTAACTGAAATGGGATCTATTAAGGTGCTCGAATGCGCAACGCAAGTTTCAAAAATTGTTTTACAAGGCAAAAATTCGAGCACCCTGAGTACTAGTGTGTAGCAATTACAAAAACACAAAATGACATTCATAGTGTGTTTAGAAATGCACCTATCAATCTCAAAGATTGATGTAATGGCTCCAGCCAAGTTGTAAACAACTTGGCTTTTCAAAGGCAAGACAATTCTACAAGCTCTCCTTGTTCTTGAGTCTTTCCTTCAAAATCAAGCCCACCACTAACTAGGAAGATCCACCTTACACTTGCACTAGAAAATGTAGAGCATTTTTCTTTGAGAAGATAATTGTTTCTCCAACTATTGAAGAACAAGATGAGAGAAAAATTTTTGAGAGAATTGTTCTCTAAAGTGAAAAAGTCAAAGTGAATATGAGAGACACATGACTTGTTTATTGAAAAAAATTGTCTCCCAACTCTTCACCTCCACATGCATATTATTTTTATTTGGGCATGTATCAATTATAAAGCCCATGGACTTTATTTAAATGTCTCAAACACATTTGAGACTATTTAACATTTACTNATTTAATTTAGGAACACATTCATAAATTAAAAGTTACATTCCCCTCATAGAAGTCATACTTCTATTTTTTCTTACGCCTATAAACTCCTTTATATGCCGTTCAACACACTGAACTATTTTACTTCTCAACAGGATCTAGAAAACTAGTACTTGTGTGGCCCTCAATGGTTCATTGATACAACTAGCCGTGGGTTCACATCTCCAAGTAATTCGGACTAAACATGTCCTTATTTGAGCATACCCCAATTGCTCCATTCTTACTTATCAACTCCTTGATAACAAGAACGTCAGAACTCAAGTATGATAGTACCCAACCAATCATGTTAAACGCCTAGCATCATCGCTCACATGATTCCCTAGGTATCAAATGATAGTGCCTGCAAGAACCATTCAATTATGGTTAGCGTACAGTACGGTCCCTTTAACTCATATATCCCGACCGATTCGACAACCATTGGTTAATCGAGAGTTGTCAATGAATCGATACTATGTGTCATGTTGTAGTTGCATCGATGGTGTAATCTATGAAACCCCTTTCATAATTACCACCATAATCTGATCAGAGATTTTATACTACATGCACATAGGATATCCATACCCGAAGGTAAGTGGTGAATCCCCGACTACAATGCATCGGCTCCTATATGTTTCGACAAAACACCCAACCTTGCCACCTGATGACCCCTTGAGATTCGGTAAACAAGTCAAAGTGCAATGCTAGCACATAGAGTCTCAATGTTGCCCCGGGTCGTAAGGACTAATGGTGTACAACCATAAACTAGTACGTTTCCACTCGATAAGTGATAACCACTTGGAAAGTCTTTTATGGAAGGTTGTTCAGTGCACTCTACAAGGAGCACCTATCTGCATGCTTGGACATCACAATGTCCCCTACCAATGAAACATGGTACTCACATCGCAGATACTAGCCTCGAACTCGAGCGGCCTATATCCTTCTTAGCGGCGGCTGAATCGACTAGGAACAGTTTAGAATATACAGTATTGCAAATATGAGTTTCATGATACTCATCGTATGAGCATCTCATATTATTTCTACTATTCGTATATTCAAAGACTTTATCTGCAATGCCCATGGGCTGTTCCCGATCCAACTAGCGGGAGTCGGTTATCCCATGGCAGCATTACTCAATGACTACTCCAGCCCAGGCACTGGAGTTTGTACCTCCCTAGACTCGAACCTAAGATCTCCTGGACATATAGATACTTAGCACAAGTCTAGTACCAATTGAGCTACATGGGATCGAGAACAGCCCATGGGCATTACATTATCTATGCAACTAGCATGGATATACAGATAAAAAAGTTCCAAAAAAATAATTTCAAATATTATTAAAATAAAGATTGTTTATACATAGAGTTTCATTGTGAACACTCGGCCAATACTTGGCTCGACATGCACCTACTCTAACACTAACAACATCCCATACGAACCCATCTCAAGACCTGTTCGTGCCCCTTCGCCCCATGCACCCTAGCCAAGCCCCTAAGATTCAAGCAAAACCCAACACCCTTGGCTTCGCTCTTGGTTTCTTCTCACGGTTTCCAGCTTGTTATTACCTTTAATTTTGACATGTTTTAACCATAATTCAATTATATAACAACCTACTTTGGCAGCGTGTCCATGGGATTCATAACGTTTTTCAAAACGAGCGTAAAGTCATAAAAACGTTGAAATTTCGTTTCATACCGTAAAATTAATCGAACCCCTATATTTTTTTCATGCATAATCAATTAAACACACATATTATGATTTTTATGATGTTTTGAAAAGTTTAAGAATGTGCATTTGTGTTTATAACGCTCGAATATACGATTGTTGGTGAGGGTGCGACGTTGGACGACCGGACGACAAAGACTTCTAGCCTTTTCTTCTCCCCAATATTTCGAAATTTTTGTGTGTGCTTGTGGTATATTTTGGCTGCTTGGAAGTGTTTATGGGGTGAATAAACTCTAGATTTAGTTATTTATAGATTTAATTGCATGCTAATGGGCTTTGGTTTTAGGCCTTGCAAGCTTAAGGGCAATTGGACTTACTTTAAATAATTAAATTGGGCCCAATAACACTTATTTAATTACAACATAAAATTTTATAAAATTAGTTTCCCAAAAATAATATTTTTAATCTTTTAAAACTCCTTGTTTGCCCAAAACCGGCTTCCCGGGAAAAATCGAGCTCGACTCGTAAAATAAATCAAACTCCAACATTTTTAGGAAAATTAAATCATTTTAGGAAGCCTTGCAATTATTTAATGAGAAATAATTATTCTTGTCTTGATCGTCCCCGATCTTCTTTCTCCTGCCTATTATCGAATATTCGGGAAAAGTCCTTCAATTTCAAGAATTCATGTCATATTATCATTTAATCATGTAATCATACTTTAATCATATAATAAATATCATGCAAACATTTAAAAGCAATTAAATAAAACAATTAAGCAATTAAAATAATTTTGCATGCATGTGGTTTACGTAGTTTTTGTTTTTCGGAAGTTACAGTGTACTTGTTTAAAACAATATAAAGTAATTTCATTAAATATCAGAGTAAACAATTTTATCATGCATAAAACTCTTGAAACTAAAGTGGTCCTCAGGTTAGGCCTCCGCACAGTCCGAGCCAACTCACTAATCCCCGCCTCTCGTCTCCTCATACTCGTCCTCAACATGTATAAACTGAGAATAACAATTAATACACAATAAATCCACATGCATTATAAAGTAGCGCATACATACTTAAACTCTGAGCATACTTACATAAATATAGACGTGCCATCAATTCATAAACTTTTCATAATCGTACTTGCAACATACATACTTAAACATACATTATCATCATCATTTTGCGTAGAGATATGTTTCAAAGCAAGTGATCCATAACATAATGCGCCAGAACAGACTAAACCACAGTACTGTGCTGGCAGGTATGTCCACTACCACATACATAAGATCCCCGGTCATGCTTTACCGGGTGGATTGGTCCCTGGTCATACTTTACCGCTTCCCAATTTTGATCATTACACGGTCATGATTTACTGGGGAGGAGAGGTCCCCGGACACGTTCTCCGGCTTCCAAACCCGTTAATAATTGGTCGCAAGACAAATCGCATACCTCAAAAACATAAAAATTTTCTTTTCGCACGTCGAACATACTTACATAGCGTTGAGGGCTCCATTGGATCTCGATTGGGCTACTGCTGCACATAATAACACATTATCCATGCAACTTAAATCCCATAATTTAACCGTACCCAACATACTCACTTCCGAGGTAATTAAATAGCTTATGATTTCTAGACCACTCGAGACTTGACCATGTTTAACTATCGTACTAAACTATGACATTGAAACCAGAAACAAACTTGATAAGGATTATAAAAATTTCCCAAGCAGTGGAAGACATGGTCCTCGTTTAAACCATAATTCAACGATTCCCATTCAATCTACGTATCAAATAATCTAACTTTCCCCAAGCTTCGACGTAACGAGGTATGAACACCAAAACGAAGCAATAGCACTTAAACCTAAAGTTCCTTAAACTCCCGGACCAGCGCCTAGGCGCCTGCAATGTAGCGCTGCAGCGCTTAGTTAAGCGCCTAGGCACTACAAACAGCGCTGCGGCGCTTACATGTTCGAATCTTAGGCACGGCGGCGCTCCCAACTCAGCGCTCCGGCGCTACTAGTGCGAGAAACAAACCTCGAGGAATTCATCTTCTACCCTATCCTCTTCCCTACAACTTCTATTGCAACCAAACCCTTACCGACCAAAAACGAATCACCAAAAATCGTCTGATGACATAACCTAACGCAGCAATGACCACTTGGTGATTCCCAATGAAGCCTGCAACCAAATAAACCTCAAGAAAACATGAAAACACATTTTGAAAACATCATAGTTGAGTAGTCACACGAGAATGATCATAACTCACTCGTTCCTTGTCCAACAATTAAGAATTTACTGTCAAATCTAAGGTAACCAAAAGTACTACGTTTTATATGTTGAAAGTTTTTGTAATGTCCATGGGCTGTTCCCGATCCAACTGGCGGGAGTCGGTTGTCCCATGGCCCATTACTCAGTGACTCCGCCAGCCCAGGCACTGGAGTGTGTACCTCCCAGGCTCGAACCTAAGATCTCCTTGACATATAGATACTTAGCACAAGTCTGGTACCAATTGTGCTAAGTATCTATATGTCCAGGAGATCTTAGGTTCGAGCCTGGGGAGGTACACACTCCAGTGCCTGGGCTGGAGGAGTCACTGAGTAATGGGCCATGGGATAACCGACTCCCGCCAGTTAAATCGGAAACAACCCATGGGCATTACAGTTTTTTTAGAAAACCGACCGAAAATTCGCAGGATTCGAAATGACAGCAGGTTCGGTTTTTGAGATCTAAAAACTTGTTCAAAATCTTTTCAACCATTTTTGCTCAAATTTTTCATAACATAACTGGATTTTTACACACAATAAGTATCAAAATACTTACTACGACAAGATCGATGTAGAAAATAAAATAATATATTTGCCTTTGCGTTGAAATGCACGAAGATAACGAATACCGACGCGATGGTTTACGGGAGATGACGGGGAGACGCTTGGTAAACTATTTCTTGCCCGAAAATGTGCGCAAATCTACAGAAATTTTGCAATGATGAGGTGGCTGCTGAAAGAACACTCAAGACCCCTAGTTTTTTTATTAAAAAAGAAAAGAATACAAATTTTGTGTGTGTGTGTGTTGTGTGCAACCGAGTGTGTGTGTGTGTGATTACAGAATTAATAAGGGGCTAAAAATTGCTTAGTCAAATAATTAGTGACACAATATTACTAATCTAATGATTTAACCCCACTCAAAGATTTAATAAAATAAATTACAAGATTTAAAATCCCCACTACTCAACTTAGTATTTTTTAAAAGTTTACAATCTTAAAATCACCTAATTAATTAAATTAGGCTTTAAAATACTTAAAATTCCATAAATCATTTAAAATAACAATTTCCTTGATTTGAAATGAATTACCACATTTTCATAAATAGCCTAAATCGTCACCGGTCTCTTTTCCCGATCCCGCATCGAATATTCTTCTGAAACATAAAACTCAAGAAAAAGTTTTAACGTGCATCAAGTAAACATGTAATGATTTAAAATAATTTAAATCATAAATCATGCATCGTTAAAATCATTTTAAAATTAAATAAGTAATTTAACAATTTAATAAATTCATGGGATTTATGTGAATTGATTTTGGACTCTACAATTCCTCCCCCACTTAAATAAATTTCTTCCTCGAAATTAAATCTTACCAAAGAAGTCCGGGTAGCGACTTCTCATATATGCTTAGGCCTCCCAAGTGGCCTCCTCCATTGGTTGATTCAGCCACTGGACTTTGGCCAACTTGGTCGCTTTGTTCTTAAGTCTCCACTCCTGTCTGTCTAGAATTCGGACAAGTCCTGCTTCATATGACAGATCTGGGCAAGCTGCAAGGGCTCATAACTCAAAACATGCGAAAGATTTTCCATATACTTCCTCAACATCGAAACGTGGAACACATTGTATACTCCGGCCAGATTCGACGGTAGAGCTACACGATAAGCAAGTGTCCCAACTTTGTCAAGAATTTCGAATGGCCCTATGAATCTCGAACTCAGCTTGTCTCTCTTCCCAAACCTCATAACCCTCTTCATAGGTGCTATCTTCACGAGTACGTGATCTCCTACGGCAAATTCGAGATCCCTCCTTCTCGTCTTAGAATAACTTTTTTGGCGACTCTGGGCGGTTTTCATCCTGCCTCGGATCTTGACCACCATGTCTGCAGTCTGCTGAACAATATCTGGGCCAAGTTCTGATCTCCCACCTACTTCATCCCAATGAATTGGCGATCTGCACTTCCTTCCATACAGTGCTTCGTGGGGAGCCAAGCCTATAGATGATTGAAAACTGTTGTTGTAGGTAAACTCAAATAGGGGTAGTTTTGATTCCCAATTCCCATGGAAATCGATCACACAAGCACGCAACAATCTTCCAATATCTGAATCCCTCGCTCAGACTAGCCATCTGTCTGAGGGTGGAATGTCGTACTGAATAGCAACTTCGTCCCCATGGCTGCATGTAAACTCTTCCAAAAGGACGATATCTCGGGTCCCTGTCAGACACAATAGAAACTGGGATCCCGTACGATCAGACTATCTCCCGGATATAGAGCTCTGCATACTGAGTCATGAAGAAAGTCGTCTTCACCGATAAGAAGTGTACCTATTTATTAAGTCGATCCACTATAACCCAAATGGCATGAGATCTTCTGACTGACCTCGTCAATCCAACAACAAAATCCATGGTGATATTCTCCCATTTCCACTCGGGAATAGGGAGTGGCTTAAGCATCCTTGGTGGCCTCTAATACTCTGTTTTCACTTGCAAAAAAATGAGACATTCAGATACAAATCGGCAAATGTCCCGATTCATCCCTGGCCCCCAATACAGCTTCTGTAATTCCTTGTACATCTTGGTACCCCTGTATGGATAGAATACGGAGATGTATGTGCCTCTGTCAAAATATCATCTCTGATTGAATCAACACTATGCACCCACATCCTTCCTCTGAACCTCACGATTCCATCGGACACTGCGTAGAGTACACTGCCCTTGGCTTCATCCTTAAGTCTCCATTTCTGTAACTTTTCATCCAAAGGCCGATCTCTACGGATTCGGTTTAGCAAAGAAGACTGGACTGTCAGATTAGACAATTTGGGAGCTCTGCCCTTAGGATAAAATTAAAGGGCCAAACCTCTGAATTTCTGACTAAAGAGGTCTCTGAGCTGACACCTGCGCTACAACTACTACTTTTCTGCTCAAAGCATCTACCACCACATTTGCTTTCCCTCGATGGCAGCTAATTTTACAATCGTAGTCTTTTACTAACTCTAACCACCGTTTTTGTCTCATGTTCAGCTCTTTCTGCGTAAAGAAGTACTTGAGACTCTTGTGATCAATGAATATCTAGAATTTCTCGCCGTACAAATAATGTCTCCAATCTTCAATGCAAAGACAATGGCAGCTAACTCGAGGTCATGAGTCGGGTAGTTCTTCTCATGGACTTTGAACTGTCTAGAGGCATAAGCTATAACCCGACCATGTTGCATCAATACTGCGCCTAAACCGAGTTTAAAAGCACCGGTGTATAACACAAAATTGCCCTGCCTTGATGGCATGGCTAAAACTGGCATTGTGATAAGAGCTTCCTTCAAAGTATCGAAGTTCTTCTGACATTTTTCGCTCCACACAAATTTAGCATTTTTGTTAGTCAATGAAGTGAGTGGCACTACAATCGAGAAAAACCCCTGAATAAATTTCTTGTAGTAGCATGCCAAGCCTAAGAAACTACATATTTCTGAATTGTTCTTCGGCTCAACCAATTCTTTTACAGCTGCCAATTTAGTTGGATCCGCCTCAATGCCACTGGTAGATATGATATGTCCCAAAAATGCTACTTTCTCCAACCGGAATTCACACTTAATGAATTTTGCAAACAACTTGTGCTTCTACAAGATTTGCAAAACTGTACTCAAATGCTGACTGTGTTCTTCATGGCTCTTCGAGTATAAAAGAACGTCGTCAATGAATAATATGACAAACTGATCTAGGTAGGGCTGAAATACTCGATTCATTAAGTCCATAAAAATAGATGGAGCATTCGTCTGTCCAAATGGCATCTCTAAGAACTCGTATTGCCCATATCTAGATCTGAACGATGTTTTATAAACATCTGCATCCTTTACCTTTAGTCGATGATACCCAGAACGTAGATCTATCTTATATAACACTGTAGCTCCCTGCAACTGACAGAATAAGTCCTTGATCCGTGGTAATGGGTATTTTTTCTTGATCATTACCTTGTTCAATTCTCGGTAATCGATACACAACCTCATGCTCTCATCTTTCTTCTTTATGAAGAGGACTGGTGCGCCCCATGGTGAGAAACTAGGATGGATGAATTCTTTGTCTAGTAGCTCTTGAATTTGCTGTTTGAGTTCTAACATCTCTGTTGGAGTCAACCTGTACGGTGCCTTAGAGATTGGCACAGCGCCTGGCACAAGGTCAATGGCGAACTCCACCTCTCTCTCTTGTGGAAGGCCTGTGACGTCGTCTGCAAAAACGTCAGGAAAATCTCTGACAACTGGTACGTCAGAGATCGACAGGGTGGGTGCGTCAGGTGTTGAAATAATACTGGCAAGAATGCATGAGGCCCCTTATGTATAAGTTTCCGTGCCTGCATGCAAAAGATCATGCGAGGGAAACTTTTTCACATGTATGGCTCAAAAAGAAATTGCTTCATGTCCAACGGTCTTACCAACACTGATCTTTTCTGAAAATCAATTAGAACTTATTTCTTCGTCAGCCAGTCCATTCCCAAGATAATATCAAACTCCGGCAATGGCCACACAATCAGATCGGCGTAAACTAGGTGGCCCTGTATTTCAAGATCTATATCTCTTACCACGCTAGTAGCTGATAACTCCTCCACTGATGGGACTGTCATGGAGTAGCTCACGTCGAGTCCAATGGAATTGACATCCAAATAATTAGCGAACGTCTCCGAGATAAAAGAGTTAGTAGCCCCGGAATCTGACAAAGCCTTCGTGGCTACTCTCGTTATGAAAATATTTCCTAAAGGACGTTAGCACAACGCATAAACTTGTACCTCAAAATACTAATCTTAGCCTCATGCATAGTTGGAAAACTCTATCCAAGGCATCCAAAATAAAAAAAAAAACATACTAATATCCCCAAGGAAAAATTCGAAGCATTAATGACCAAAAATAAATATTGTGCTGAATTAAATAGGTTACCAGTTAGTAGAGTCATGTCTGGGTTCGCCTCCTCAACATGCATGGCGAACACTCTCCCCTGGGTTGGCTGCCTCCACTGCAGACAATCCTTCAGCATGTGATCACTGGCTCCACACTTGAAGCATTTGCCCAAACCCCATAAACACTACCTCATATGTTGACAGTTGCATTTCGGGCACGGTGGGTACTCACCAGGTTTCTGAGGAGCCTTCTTTTGCGACATAGAACCTTTGCCTTTCGGTGGTCCTTAAAACGGCCTCTTTCCTTGCTGTCCCTAGAAAGGCCTCTTAAACTGCTGCTACTGGGAATGGTGCTGTTGGGGTGCTTGATAGGGCCTCTTGCCCTGTCTGTCATTCTCAATGTCTTTCTGGTCCAGCTCTACCACTAATGCTCTCGTCACAGCAACAACATAAGTAGTAAGACAAGCCACTCGAATATCACGACGCAAGATTGGCCGAAAACCATCAAGGAAGTGCCTCAGCTTTTCCCTGGCATCGTTCGCAATTAGGGGCACGAAGTGACACCCCCTCTCAAACTTCCGTACAAACTCTGCTATGCTGGTGTATCCTTGTCGCAGAGTCATGAACTCCCTAGTCAATCGGGAGCGAATCTCCTCGGTAAAGTACTTGGAGTAAAAAAACTTCCTTGAAACCCTCCCAAGTAAGGGTCTGCAAATTCACTGCCAGAGATGCGCTCTCCCACCACAGTCTCACTTCTTCTGTCAATAGAAAAGTGGCACACCTGACTCTGTCTGCATCATGCAGTTCCATAAATGTGAATATCACCTCGATGGACTTAATCTATTCCTCAGCTATCATTGGGTCGGTAGTCCCCGAGAACTCCTTTGGGTCCATCCTCCTGAACCTCTCACACACTCTCTGGCCAGAGCCTCGCCCCCGTATCTACTCCAGCATTATTCCCTGAAAACTGTGCGAAGAACTGAATCATCCCTACAAGAATCTGTGCCTGCATATCTGGCGGTGGGCGAGGAGGAGTTTCCCTATCTCCATCCCGAGCCTCTCTATCCTCTTCACCTGCTTCACGTGCAATCATACGTCTAGGAGGCATACTGTTCCAAAATTTTCCCAACACGTAAACCAACATGCAAGAAAATAATATCCATATCATAAGATGCAAGTAAATCGAATTTAAACGAAGAACTGAGTCACCCCTACAAGAATCTGTGCATGCATATCTGGCGGTGGGCGAGGAAGAGTTTCCCTATCTCCATCCCGAGCCTCTCTATCCTCTTCACCTGCTCCATGTGCAATCATACGTCTAGGAGGCATACTGTTCCAAAATTTTCTTAACACGTAAACCAACATGCAAGAACATAATATCCATATCATAAGATGCACGTAAATCGAATTTAAACATGTACATGCTGAAATCATGAATTTGATGCTTACTACATAAAGAATTTTAAATCTTACAGAGTTGAAGCGTGACTTCGTGAGCTTCTCGCAACCGGTAAACGGCATAACCTTTTACAAGAACACCGCTCTGATACCAACTGTAACGTACCGTACTTTTAAACATACTTAAAATTTACGAAAAATAAAATTTTTTGTTAAATAAGTAATTCTCCTTCAAAATGCCATGAAAATAAAATGCTTGAACCAATATTTGAAATGTAAACGAACTTGCAACGAGTACTTGTTTAAAACAACATAAAGTAATTTCATTAAAAATGAGAGTAAACAATTTTATCATGCATAAAACTCTTTAAACTAAAGCGGTCCTAGGATTAGGACTCCTCATAGTCCGAGCAACCTCACTAATCCCCGCCTCTCGTGTCCTCATACTCGTCCTTACCTACATCGATCAATTCTAGTAAATATAAAGACTCAACATGTATAAACTGAGAATAGCAAGTAATACATAATAAATCCATATACATTATAAAGTAGCATATACATGCTTAAACTTTGAGAATACTTACAAAAATATAGACGTGCCATCAATGCATAAACTTTTCATAATCGTACTTGTATCATTGCTACTACTTAAATTATAATTCACCCAAGTGTAGGTTGTCTGCAAGTAATATATTTCATAAGTACGAGATCGATCCACAGAAAGGATATTTTAAGTTTAAATTTATTAATTTATAGATTACCAAATGCAAGAATGAATTTTATAAATTATAAATTTTGTCAAGGCTCGAGGATTTACTTAATTTATGTAATATTGTTTAACTAAAAGTAAAACAAAAGAAACCACCATAAATAATGCTTCCAAGAAAATTAAATATTTAAACACACACCTAATATAATATAGTTCTCACTATAGAAAATACCGAATTCACCGATATTTTATATATGGTGCCTATGATTATATAGATAACTATATAAATATATAATTGCATAAAGTAAATGTTAAATTAAATCATTATATTTCATTTAGAACAACCGGCAGAGCCACGCTATT
>NC_133307.1:10630151-10674398 GCF_012295235.1 Primulina huaijiensis
TATTGTGACACCCTAAACACAAAGGTGCATAAATGCATTTTAAAGTTTATTAGTATAATTAAATCTTATTATTTTCATTTTAGAATTTTTACATCATTATTTTTCGGTACAATTTTATTTGTCCAAAGTATCTAGAAATACATTAAAATACATCACAATACCCCTAAAAATTCATCAAGTACTATAAGGTTCTCATTTCAAGGCCAAATACCCAAAAGATAATAAAATATTATAATTAAGCTCAACGTATATGTTAAGTAATTATGTACAATGTATATAATCATTAGGTTCAATGTAAGATAAGTTATAATTAGGTTCAATGCATATAATCATTAGGTTCAATGTAATATCATTTATAATTAGATTCAATGTATATAATCATTAAGTACAATATATTCTAACTAAGTACAAAGTATTTAAATGTATGTAAGTATATAATAATATTAAGTTTTGGATAAAGATCATCTTTTCCATTTAATAAATAATAAAAAGTTTTGGATAAACATCATCTTTTCCATTTAATAAATAATAATAAATATGAATAAGTATGAATTCCTCGGCTATATATATACCTAAAATCCTTTCTCATTTTCAATTCACAATCAACCGAGAGAGAGAAGAAAGAAACGAAAGAGGGAAGAAGAAAGGAAGGAGGAAAAGAGAAAAAAAAATAGAAGAAAAATCTATAACCCTTTCCGAAAAATTCCAATAAATCACCAACTATTCACCTCATATCTTAAAGCAATATAGCACTGGAGGTGATGTAAAAGGATCGAGCAAGAACAAGAAAATGAAACCAAGATATTCCGAAAAACGGTAACGGAATCACGTTTCAAGCTAGGTAATCTACGCTCATCTTTTTTATGGCTATACACCAAACTAGAGGTTGACTTAAACACAAAAGTTGTACCCCTTGTTGCATAGATAAGGTACATACCGTCCGTCGTCCCAAATTATTGACGGAACTAACATTTTCGAAATGTCGGAGTACCTTAGTTCTCCATAAGACGATATTTAAATCTGGTATTGATCGGATAGGAATTTGAAAATATTTTCAACATAAGAATTAAAGATCTTACAAAGTTACATAAGCTGGAAAAAACCCGGCCGCGCATGGCCTCCGAAGACCAGTCACGTACCGGAACCGTAGGCGCGTGTACCTCAAGCGCCGTCGTATCGGCGTTTTTCCGGTGGCCAAACCTTCCTGGTGATGTTTCTGACTTTTTGGCCAACTTTCGTAATGTTTAGAGATATCTTCTAATTAATATGAATTTTGCAAACTTAAGTAAAATCAACCGTGTTAAGTTCTGAACAAAAATAATCTGGAAATGATCAGCTATTTACTTAAAACTATAACATATAAATATCAATCATAATATATTTTTAGGACTTGCTCCAGCAACTCGGATTACTAATCAAGCCTAAACTGTAAGTTATCAGGTGAGGAAATTACTATTCATTCTTCTATTAAAGCCTTCGGCATTTGGCCTGGAAATTTCAATAGCATTTATTTAATGTTCAAATATCTTCCACAGTTCATTCCGATTACGGATATATTTTTCTTGCATATTTATGAATGGATTGATATATCGTTAATGAATGAAGTCATGGACAACGGATTTCGGTCCGGAGATTGAGTCGACTGGACAACGTGGCTTCGGCCCGGAAAATAAGTCCAATGAACAACGGGACAAAAGTCCCGGGTATATGGTTCATCTGAACAACGCGCACCGAATATTTATGTCCGGAGAATGGTTCACCCGGCTCGTAAAAAGTGCTCAATTAGAGCCACCAATGTTAATTTATGAAATTTTCATTTATCTATTATTCTATTACATATCATTCATAACATCTAAATTGTTACGCCTATTACTTCATGCATAGTTATAATCAAGCGCTATTTTAACTTATTTAAAAGATATATACTAATTTAAACTCACTAAGTTTTTAAAAACTTAACCCTCTGTTTCTTTTCGTCTATTGTAATTTCCAGACACAGTAACCCCAGAATTGGAACATGAGGAAAATAACTGAAGCTGAAATAAGAGCATTTGAAAGTTGGGATGATCTGTTTATAAATAAATGTTAAACTTCCGCTGTAAAATAATGGTACATATTTGAAATAAGAATGTAAATGTTTGTATATAATCTTTTAATGATGGTAGAAAATATTTAAATTTTTATCTACAATATCTTTTTAATAGTAATAATGGTAAAAATATAGATAGCAGTTCAATAAAGAAATACTGTAGAAAATATGGCACTTAGTAAGGGAATAATTATGAATTCCTAAACCGGGCGTCACATTTATACACACTCACACTATTTTTTACAATGAGATAGAATGATTCTCAAGCTAGCACAAGGCCTCTCTTTATAGGTCAAATGAGAGAAAGGGTCAAAATTTTTATTAATGCCATGTAGTTGTAATAGTAGTCTTTGCCTCCTCCAACTTCAATTCCATGTCTCTTCTTTCAATACTTTGTTCCACGACCTTAATCACCGAGTTTGACTATGCTCAAAACAGAAAACATGTGCGGAATTGTCTGTAAATGAATTTGGCCGCTTGGTTCACCTCATTTGGTTAAATATTGAAATAGTTATGATTTTTTTACTATATGCTGGTCATGGTGAAAGTAAATTTGTCCTCCTTTTGATATTTTCACAATTTGATCATCTTAATGAACTTTTTAGCAATCATGTCTTCTACAAAGTTGTAGATAATTTCTCAAGTATTCCAAACATATTTGAATCACATCCATTTGAATTTTCTAGCTTGAGTTATCATTATTTTAACAACACGTAGAAAACATGAAAATAAAACATATTTAGTAAGACATTTAAATATAAACAAACAATACTAAAATAACATAATTTTATAATTTTAATGAAAATTAAAATTTAAAATATAGGTTTTAACATATAATAAATTATTAATTTTAAGTTTCATCAATCATACATACTTAAACATACATAATCATTATCATTTTGCGTAGATATATGTTTCAAAGCAAGTGTCTAATAACATAATGCGCCTGATCATACTAAACCACGGTACTGTACTTGCAGGGATGTCCACTACAAGATGCATAAGATCTCCGGTCATGCTTTACCGGGTGGATTGGTCCCAGATCATGCTTTACCGTTTCCCAATCCTGATCATAATCCGGTTCTTTACCGGGTGAAGAGGTCTCCGGACACGTTCTCCGGCTTCCAAACCCGTTCATAATTGGTCACAAGACAAATCGCATACCTCAAAAACATAAAACATTTTCTTTTTGCACGTTGAACATACTTACATAGCGTTGAGGGCTTCATTGGATCTCGTTTGGGCTACTGCTACACATACTGACACATTATACATGCAACTTAAATCCCATAATTTAACCGTACCCAACATACTCACTTCCGAGGTAATTAAATAACTTATGACTTTCTAGACCACTTGAGACTTGACCATGTTTAACTATCGTACTAAACTATGACATCGAAACCCGAAACAATCTTGATATGGAGTATAAACATTTCCCAAGCAATGGAAGACTCGGTCCTCGTTTAAATCATAATTGAACGATTCCCATTCAAGCTACGTATCAGCTAATCTAACACTTCCCAAGCTTGGACATAACGGGGTATTAACACCCAAACTAAGCAATAGCACTTAAACCTTAAGTTCCTCAAACTCCCGTACCAGCGCCTAGGTACCTGCAATGTAGCGCTGCAGCGCTTGGTCAAGCACCGCTACAGCGCTAATAGATTCAAAGATTAGGCACTGCGGCGCTCCCAACTCACCGCTACGGCGCTACTTGTGCGAGAAACAAACCTCAAGGAATTCATCTTCTACCCTATCCTCTTCCCTACAACTTCTATTGCAACCAAACCCTTACCGACTCGAAACGAATCACCAAAAATCGTTTGATCACAGCACATGACATAACCTAACGCAGCATTGACCTCTAGACGATTCCCAACGAAGCCTGAAACCAAATAAACCTTAAGAAAACATGAAAACACTTTTTGAAAACATCACAGTTGAGCATTCAAACAAGAATGATCATAACTCACTCATTCCTTGTTCAAAAATTACGAATTTAATGTCAAATCAAAGGTATCAGAAAGTTCTACGTTTTATATGTTGAAAGTTTTTCAAGAAAACCCACCGAAAATTTTCATGCATCGAAAAGACAGCAAATCCAATTTTTGATATCTAAAAACTTGTTCAAAATATCTTCAACCATTTTTGCTCCAACTTTGCATAACATAACCGGATTTTTACACATAATAAGCATCAAAATACTTACTAGGACAAGATCGATGCAAAAAATAAAAGAATGTACATGCCTCAACGCACGAAGATAACAAATACTGACGCGGTGGATTACGGGAGATGACAGGGAGACTTTTGCTACATGATTTATTGCCCGAAAATGAGCGTGAATCTATAGAAATGTTGCAATGAAGAGTTGACTGCTGAAAGAACACTCAAGAACCATAGGTTTCCACTCAAAAAGAAAAGAATACAAAGTGTGTGTGTGTTGTGTGCAACCAAGAGTGTGTGCGTAACGTGTGTGTGTGTGTGTGATTAGGGAATTAATTAAGGGCTAAAAATTGCTTAGTCAAATAATTATTGACAAAATATTACTAATCTAATTATTTAACCCCACTCAAAGATTTAATAAAAAAATTTTTTACAAGATTTAAAATCCCCACTACTCAACTTAGTATTTTTGAAAAGTTTAAAATCTTAAAATCACTTAATAAATTAAATTAGGCGCTTTAAAATGCTTAAAACTCCATAAATAATTTAAAATATCAATTTTCTTGACTTGAAATAAAATACCACATTTACATAAATCGCCTAAATCTTCACATGTCTCTTCTCCCGATCTCGCATCAAATATTCGCCTGAAACATAAAACTCATGAAAAAATTTTAACGTGCATCAAATAGACATGTAATGATTTAAAATAATGCAAATCATAAATCAAGCATCTTTAAAATCATTTTAAAATTAAATAAGTAATTTAACAATTTAATAAATTCATGAGTTTTACGTGTACTGATTTTGGACTCTACATAGGTTTTCTTGAAAGAACAAAGCTATGGCCGATGGTTGCTGGACCTTGCTGCTGAAAATGGCGTGGGAAATTCTGCTAACGAGGGGGGTTTTTAAATTAATTTATTATGCACTAATGAGCCCTAGAAAATTTTATAAGGGTTTTGAGCCCATTTAGCATAAAAACAAACCCACCAAGCCCAAAAAAATTTGCGAAAAATCTTTTATTGCCCGAGCCCTCAAAAAGTTCTCAAATTCGATAAAATTTGCGTACTGGTTAAAAATACGACCCGACGAGTAAAAATACCCACCAAAGCCCATTTTTAAAAATCACATTTAAATACACCATATTTTGAATAAATTAAATTAATTATTCAATAAAATATGTTTTTCCTAATTATCACAGGTCTTCGTTCCTCGTCCGAGCACGAAATGCATATAGAAACCCTAATGCGTGAACTTTTAAAAATATCATGAAATAACTCCTAACCATGCAATAATTATGTACTAAATGCATAAAAATAAATAAACACATAATTTAAATAAAACCATAGATTTCATGCATTCAGGTTAAGTAAAATTTTAATTTCTTGGACCTTACACAGAGAGTGCTCTAGATATGGACATTATGCAAATGATTGTGCCAATCTACTTCGCAGAAATAAAAGCATGGCAATTTCCTTGTGTGATGAAGATTCTGATGAAGAATGTGAATCTAGCAAAGAAGATGATTTCACCTCTCTGTCTGCCATATTCAAGAGTTCACAAAAAACTGCAAGTCAATCCACTTGGTGTTGCCGTTGGTGTTGCAACACCAGGCCGCAACACCATCTCAAAGTCACTGTGTCTCAATGCTAAATCTCTGGAGAACTCCGACTTTGACGAAATCCAGGAATTTGATCAAGAAGAGCTTACTGTAGACACAGTCCAAACGATGTATGAAGAGCTGTATGATGACTGGCTCAAAAGAAATGAGACAAAATCAATGCTTTCAAAAGAAATTAATGAGCTAAAAAGCACGTTGTCTCGAATTGAAATCCTACTGAGTAGAAAAGATCTTGAATTGTGCAAAGTCAAGAATGATCTTGAGAAGGCCTCAAACACTCTTGCTAAATTCAACTCAAGTTCATCAAAACTTGACTCAATACTGACAATGGGGAAGGACAGCAGAAATGATCTTGGATATGTTGAAAGCGTATATGAACATGGTAAATCTTCCAACTCCGGATCAAAAACAACTGTGTTTGTAAAGGAAAGTAAAGACGATTTTGTCCCCTTAATAGTGAACCATCCTATAAAGACTCTGCCAACCTCAAAGCTATCCTTGGAACAAAGGCTAAAACAAAACAGAGCTTCTTCCTCTTCCTTGAAAGTGGACCCGCCAGTGAAGATGTCACAAACCAAGAAGCCAGTGTCAACTACTAAATCAAAGCAAAGAAAGCGACATTTTATCTGCCACTATTGTCATAAGCATTGGCACATCAAACCCTTCTGCCACAAACTAAGAAACGACTACCTGAATTGGCAATCAAATCAGGTGTGGCACAACACCAAGAACAACACCACAGTCAAAACTTCTTCCACAAAGAAAGTATGGGTATCCAAAACCGCTATTCAATGCAATGTCATTTATAGTTCTTTAAAAACTAACATTGCAGGAACGAGGTACTTTGACAGTGGGATCTCACGCCACATGACCGGATCCAAAGAACACCTCAAGGATTATGTTGAAGTAAAAAGTCGGCGTGTAACCTAAGGTGGTGGTTCCAAAAGAAGAATTGTATGCAAAGGAACCCTGCATGTTTACGGGCTTCCTGAACTTCATAATGTTCTACCTGAGGAAGGAATTAATTGGAACTTAATAAGCATAAGTCAACCCTACGATGATGATTGCATGTTAGGTTCAATAAAAATAATTGTGAAGTTTTTAATGGTGCCAATGTTTGTGTAATGTCAGGTGCTCGATCTGCTGACAATTGCTGCAAGTTGGAGGAAGGTGATGATTGTCGTACTGCCATGGTGAGTGATCTAGACCTCTGGCATCAAAAACTGAGACATGTGAGCTTCAAGACCTTGAAGAATCTGTGTAAGTTTGATGCTGTGAGAGGTATGCCAAATTTGGGTTCAGGTAATGCTTATGTCTGTGGACCGTGTCAGAAAGGTAAACAAACCGGTGTTGCACACCCAGTGTTGCAACACTTTGGGACAAAACGGTGACTTGAACTCTTACACATGGATCTAATGGGTCCAATGGATGTTGAGAGCTTGGGTGGTAAGAAATACTCATTTGTGTATGTTGATAATTTTTCTCGTTTTACTTGTGTGAGTTTCATTAGAGAAAAATCTGACACTTTTGATGTCTTTAAAAAGTTGCATGCTAGAATAACAAATTTTCATTAAGAGATGGTGGTTAAAATAAAAACTGATAATGGTAAGGAGTTCGAAAATTGTCATTTTACTTTTTTGTGCGAAAAGAAATGAATCACTCATGAAACTTCTTCTCCAAAGGCCAGTCAAAAAATTGAATAACTGAAAGGAAGAATCGAACTCTTCAATAAATGGCTTTAATCATGCTAAGTTCCAAGAATGTGTCAAAACGTTTTTGGGCTGAAGCTTTAAATACGGCATGTCACATCTCCAACCGTGTGTTATTAAGGAGTTGATCCACCATGACATCCTATGAAATCATCATGGGAAAGAAACCAAACCTTAGATATTTTCATATATTTGGTTGTGTTTGCTATGTTTTAAATGATCAAGACCATATTGCGAATTTTCTTCTAAAAGTGATTGTTGGAGCAAAATTTGTTATTTTGTTTCTAATGATTTATCAAAGTGCGCAGGAAACTGTAACTGATCAGGCTTCAAACTGATCAGTTAACCTAGCCAAAACTGAAACTTTCGAGAAGCAAACTGAAAGTGCCAACTGATTGCCCAAACTGAATCAGTCCAACTGAAGTATCAAGACCAGTTCAACTGATTGTCCAGCTGGCAGTTCAGCAGAAGACCGTCAAAAGCCCGGCCAGGTGATGAAGTGCTCAACTGATGAATGGCCCAGCTGACCAGTTCAACTGATGAAGAGCCCAGCTGACCAATTCAACTGATAGAGTGAAATCAGTTCAACTGACGAGTCAACTGATTTCACCACCCAACTGAAGATCAGTTCAGATGAAAAGTTAGGAGCATTTAGTAATCAATCAGTTGCAGATCAAGACAAGCTTACCTAAGTGGATTCCAGCTACGCACAGCGATAAAAAAGCAACTGTATGATCTAGGTACAATGATAGACGTTGCAGTAACACTTAAAGACAAAATGTTCCATCATAGATATCTGAAAAGTCGAGACACAAATTTCAAGAAACATATTTAAGCTGCAACAGATACAATTATTGAATCTCACTGTACGATCAGTTTTCCGCCTATAAATAGAAGATCAGTGAAAACCAAGATATATACAAGTGCAGAAAAACAAGAGAGTGCACACTTAATTCATATCAACTCATAGATAAGCAATCAGCCCAGTTGTGAGAAAACACTTCAACGTGTTATCAGCTTAGTTGAGAAGCTCTATTTCCCTCAGTGTGTGAGAACACATTCGTGTGGTATTCATTGTTCAGTTCTCACACACGCACACACAATCACTAAAAAATACAGAGAATTGAGCTTATCGAATAGTTGAATGAGTCTTGCACAAAGACAATAAACTTGTGTATGTAGTCTTTGACATACAGATGGTAAACAAGTGTTGACTGAAAGGTGCTGCCTTCAGTCTAGATTAGGAGTTCAGTTAAGGCAGTAGAGTAAGTCCTCAGCTGAGTGGGTTTGTACAAGGGTTTGTATAAATCAAAGTCTTCTAGTATATACTACCCGAGGAGGTAGAACGTGTGACGTAAGAGCAGTTGAAGTCTCCAAACATCCATAAACATATCTTGTTTATTTAACTCTTTAACTATTGTTTTCTAACTGATTTGGTCAGTTAGAGCATCCGTCAGTTCAATTTTCACCATAATTGAACTTATATATGCCAGAACTGATCCCATATAATTTTTAGTCATTCAGTTGCACAATATATAAAACCAATCAGTTTTTCTTAATGAATGATTACTTCGAGTGTTTTTCACTTGATTATTAATTGAACATGATTTAAATCATCGGTGTAAACATTCATAGAACGCGAGCTATTGAAGATCATGGAGAATATTGTGTTTGAAGCACATTGAAAGGTGCCCGAACCGATCTTTCAGTTATAAAAGACTATTTCTTGGATACTAAATGAACAGTCGAGCCGATCGTGTGTTTAATTTGAGAACTAGGACAATTATTGAATCAATTAATGTTGTGTTTGGTGAGTATGTAGACCTAAAAGAAAAAACCAAGGAGGATGACACTGAAGGACTGCTGGATGTAAATGAGCCTCTGACAAAAAATGGTGTTGAGTCTGGTGTTGAGACCAGTGAGACAACACCAAGCATAACACTGCCACTGAATCGAACATAAACACTATATGATGAGGTCAATGATGGTGGAGTTAATAATGACGGGAAGGACATTCTCAGTAAGATTCAGAAAAATCACCAATCATCTTAAATCATTGGTGAAGTGCATGATGACCTTCAAAAAAAGAAGAAAGAAAAAGTGGACTACCGCAAAATGATTGGGCTAGTCTGCATGAGTTCCACGTTTTTCCAGGTAAGTCACTCTTGTTTTGTGTCTCACATTGAGCCTAAGAATATTATTGATGCACTAAAAGACGAATTCTGGGTCAATGCTGTGCATGAAGAACTTGAACAATTTGTGCGCAATGATGTATGGGATTTGGTTCCGAGACAATCGAATACCGATTTTATTGGAGCAAAAAGGATTTAAAAAAAACGGATGAATCTGATAACATTGTTCGAAACAAAGCTCGGTTGGTAGCTCAAGAGTATACGCAGGTTGAGGGGTGGATTTTGATGAAATCTTTGCTCCTGTAGCTCGAATTGAGTCACTCCGATTGTTGCTTGCCATAGCATGTCATATACGCATCAAATTGTATCAAATGGATGTAGAGAGTCCCTTTTTAAATAGAATTTTAAATGAGGAAGCATATGTAAGTCAACTAAAAAGATTTGAAGATCCACATCACATGAACCATGTCTATAAGCTGAAGAAGGCTCTATATGGACTGAAACAGGATCCACGAGCATGGTATTATTGTTAGAGTAGGTGTCCATCAAGCCAAGTGTTGGCCGAGTGTTCATGTTTAAATTCTATGTATAAACAATCTTTATTTTAATAATATTTGAAATTATTGCTTTGGCAAATATTTATCAGTATACACATGCTTGTTGCATAGATAAAGTCCTTGAATATACATATAGTAGAAAGAATATGAGATGCTCATATGATGAATATCATTAAACTCATATTTGGAATACTGTATATTCTAAACAGTTCTTAGTCGATTCAGCCGTCGCTAAGAAGGATATAGGCCGCTCGAGTTTGAGACTAGTATCTGCGATGTGAGTACCATGTTTCATTGGTAGGGGACATTGCGATGTTCGAGCATGCAGATAGGTGCTCCTTGTAGAGTGCACCGAACAACCGTCCATAAAAGACTTTCCAAGTGGTTCTCACTTATCGAGTAGAAATGTCCTAGTTTATGTTTGTACACTATTAGTCCTTATGACCCGGGACAACATTGGGACTCTATATGCTAGCATTGCACTTAGACTTGTTTACCGACTCTTATGGGGTCATCAAGTCGCAAGTTTGGGAGTTTTGTCGAAACATATAGGAGTCGATGCATTGTAATCGGGGATTCACTGCTTACCTTTTGGTATGAATATCCTATGTGATCTCATGTATATAAAGTTTGAAATCTCTGTTCAAATTATTTGTGGTAATTAAGAAAAGGGTTTCTAAGATTACACCATCAATGCAACTACGACATGACACATAGTATTAATTCTTTGACAACTCTCGATATACCAATAAGTGTCGAATCGGTCGGGATATATGAGATGAAAGGACCGTACTGTATGCTAACCATAATAGAATGGTTCTTGCATTCACTATCATTTGATACCTATATAATCATGTAAGCGATGCTGCTAGGCATTTAACATGATTGGTTGGTACTATCAGACTTGATTTATGATGTTCTTATTATCAAGGATTTGATAATTAAGATGGAGCAACTGGGTCTGCTCATATAAGGACATGTTTAGTCCTGAATCACATTGAGATATGAACCCACTGCTAGTCGTATCAATGAACAATTGAGGGCTACACAAGTACTAACTTTCTAGATCCCGTTGAGAAGGAAATTAGTTCAATGTGTGGAACGACTTATAAATAAGTTTATAAACACAAAGAAAAATAGAAGTATGACTTCTATAAGAGGATTATGAGGATGTAACTTTTAATTTGAGAAGTGTTCCTAAATTATAAGATGGCTCAAATAAATAATGTATTTGAAAATTGTGATTTTTATAAACATTATTGTGGACTAAATTAAATTAATTCAAGTGTTGAATTAATTAAACGCTAGTGGACCTAATAGAGTCCAAATAATTAAATTAATTCAAGTGTTAAATTAATTAAATAACATTGGGTCTTGTAGAGCCCAATTGGAAATAATTATTCAACTAGTGTGTTTGAGTAATTCAAGCAAAGTTTAATTGGTTTCAAATGTGTTTGAGATATTTAAATAAAAGTTCACGGGCTTTGTAAATGTTACCAACCCAAATTGCATTCATGGGGAGGTGAAAGGTTGGAAGGCAACTGTTGAGTTAAAGGCAAACATGCCTTTGAAAAGCACTTTTTACTTTTTCATATACAAGAAAACTCAACCTTCTCTCCTCCATACATAAAAGTGGCAGAAACTTCTTGCCCCATTCTTCTTCGATTTTTGCTTCTTCATTTTTGATGAGAGCATTCACTTCTCAATCAAAAATACTTTACTTTTTCTAGTGCAAAAGTAAAGTGGATCTTCCTAGTTGGTGGTGGGCTTGATTTTGAGCAATGAGTTCTCAAGGAAGGCTTGTAGATTTGTCTACCTTTTAAGAGCTAAGTTGTTAAACAACTTAGTTGGAGCCATCATCAATAGTTGTGATTGATAGGTAAATTTCTAAACACACTATGTATGAAATTTGTTTGTTTTGTTATTTGCTACACAATATAGTGAGGTGCTCGATTTTCGCTATTCAAAATAGGATTTTCAAAATTTCCGTTGCGCTTCTGAGCACCATATTCGATCCCCTTTCAATGGTAGCTAGGTTCGCTGATTATTTGATCGACTTGGGCTTTAAACGAGGTGAGGTTGATAAAACCCTTTTTATTCAAAAATTAAATGATGATATTTTGATTTGCCAAGTCTATGTAGATGATATTATCTTTGGTGTTTCATCACAAAAACTTGTTGATAACTTTTTTGAGTGCATGTCTCACAATTTGAATTGAGCATGGTAGGAGAGTTGCAATTCTTCCTTTGGTTACAGGTTAAACAACTACATGATGATATATTTATGTGTCAATCCAAGTATGCTCAGAATCTGGTTAAAAAATTCTCAAATGATAGTTCTAAACATATGAAAACTCCCAAGGGGTCATGTGAAAAACTGTCTAAAGATGTTGTCGGCAATGTTGACAACACCATGTACTGCAGCATCATCGGTATCCTTTTGTATTTAAAAGGTGTGAAACGTATACTTAGATACATTGCATGTACACTAAAGTTAGGATTGTGGTACACACAAGAAACAAACAAAGATTTGGTAGGTTTTTCTGACGTTGACTGGGCCGGAGACCTAGATGATATGAAGAGTGAAAGGGATCGATTTTAGGTGTTCAAATGCGCAACGGAAGTTAAAATTTTCGAAAATCATATTTTCAAGGGCAAAAATTCGAACACCTCTACTAAGATGTGTAGCAAATACAAAACACAATATGTCAAACATAGGGTGTTTAGATAATTACCTATCAATCACAAGGATTGATTATGGCTCCAACCAAGTTGTAAACAACTTGGCTCTTCAATGGATGACCCAATCTACAAGCTTCCTTGCTTCAAAATTAGGCCCACCACCAACTAGGAAGATCCCCTCATATTTTGCACTAGAAAATATAAGGATTTTTCAAGGAGAAGTGAGTGTTTTTCTCAACCAAAATGAAGAGAAAATTGGAGAGAAAATGTGATGAAATTTTCGGCCAAGTGAGATGCAATGAAGGAGTGAATGAGTTGTCTTGGTGTGTGAAAAAGTAAAGACCACCTTTAGCATGCCATGCAATTTTTTAATAAAAAGTATTCCCCAACTCTTCACCTCCCAAGCATGCAATGTAAGTGGGCTTGTAAAATTTACAAGAACCCATGGACTTTTATTTAAATAACCCAAACATATTTGATACTATTTAAATATTACTTGATTTTACTAAGCCTACTAGTTGAGTAATTATTTTCTATTGGGCTCTACATGACCCAATATGATTTAATTAATTCAACACTTGAATTAATTTAATTATTTGGACTCTACTAGGCCCACTAGTGTTTAATTAATTCAACACTTGAATTAATTTAATTTATTCCATAATAATGTTTATGAAAATCACAATTTTCAAATACATTATTTATTTGGCAAACTTTTAATTTAGGAACACATTCATAAATTAAAAATTACATTTCTCTCATAGAAGTCATACATCTATTTTTCCTTACGCTTATAAACTCCTTCATAAGCCGTTCAACACATTGAACTATTTTTACTTCTCAACGGGATCTAGAAAGCTAGCACTTGTGTGGCCCTCAATGGTTCATTGATAGAACTAGCCGTGGGTTCACATCTCCATGTGATTTGGACTAAACATGTCCTTATACGAGCATACCCCAATTGCTCCATTCTTACTTATCAACTCCTTGATAATAAGAACGTCAGAACTTAAGTCTTATAGTACCCAACCAATCATGTTAAACGCCTAGCAGCATCGCTTACATGATTCCCTAGGTATCAAATGATAGTGCCTGCAAGAACCATTCAATTATGGTTAGCGTACAGTACGGTCCCTTCAACTCATATATCACGACCGATTCGACAACCATTGGTATATCGAGAGTTGTCAATGAATCGATACTATGTGTCATGTCGTAGTTGCATCGATGGTGTAATCTATGAAACCCCTTTCATAATTACCACCATACTCTGATCAGAGATTTCAAACTACATACACATGAGATCACATAGGATATCCATACCCGAAGGTAAGCGGAGAATCCCCGACTACAATGCATCGACTCCTATATGTTTCGCCAAAACACCCAACCTTGCCACCTGATGACCCCATGAGAGTCGGTAAACAAGTCAAAGTGTAATGCTAGCACATAGAGTCTCAATGTTGTCCCGAGTCATAAGGACTAATGGTGTACAACCATAAACTAGGACGTTTCCACTCGATAAGTGAGAACCCTTTGGAAAGTCCTTTATGGAAGGTTGTTCAGTGCATTCTACCAAGAGCACCTATCTGCATGTTCGGACATCACAATGTCCCCTACCAATGAAACATGGTACTCACATCGCAGATACTAGTCTCAAACTCGAGCGGTCTATATCCTTCTTAGTGGCGGCTGAATCGACTAGGAACAGTTTCGACTATACAGTATTCAAAATATGAGTTTCATGATACTCATCATATGACCATCTCATATTCTTTCTACTATTTGTTTATTCAAGGACTTTATCTACGCAACATGTATGGGTAAACAGATAAAGAAGTGCCAAAACAATAATTTCAAATATTATTAAAATAAAGACTGTTTATACATAGAGTTTCACTGTTAACACTCGGCCAACACTTGGCTCGACGTACACATACTCTAATAATCTTCCACTTGCACTAGAGCCAACTACCCATATGCTTCAAACCCCTCGATTCGCAATGCTTCTCGAATAATGGTCCAGGTAAAGGCTTAGTTAGCAGATCAGCAACATTATCTGCGGAGCCGACTTTGTCAATCGACACTTCTCCTCTTTCCTCAATCTCTCGGAGGATGTGGTACTTTCTCAATACATGTTTGGACTTCTGATTAGACCTGGGCTCCTTTTCTTGAGCTATAGCTCCCGTGTTGTCACAAAACATCGGGACAGGACCAACTCCATCAGGAATGACGCCCAACTCTTGGACAAAATTCCTTATCCAAACAGCCGCCTTTTCTGCAGCTGATGCAGCAATGTATTCGGCCTCAGTGGTGGAATCCGCAGTACTGTCTTGCTTGGAACTCTTCCAAGAGACAGCAGCACCATTGAGAATGAATACGAACCCAGAGGTTGACTTCGAGTCCTTGATATCGCTTTGGAAGCTAGAGTCGGTATAGCCTTCCATTTTCACTTCTCCACCCCCATAGACCAAGAACAACTTATTGGTCCTTCTCAAATACTTGAGGATGTCTTTCACAGCTTTCCTGTGTGGAAGACCAGGGTTCGATTGATATCTACTCTATACACTTAGTGCGAAAGCCACGTCATGACGTGCAGATATCATCCCATACATGATGCTACCAATTGCAGACGCATACGGAATAAGTGTCATCGCCGCTATCTCTGCATCAGTCTTGTGTAGCCTTGTGTGGCCCTCAATGGTTCATTGATACAACTAGCCGTGGGTTCACATCTCCATGTGATTTGGACTAAACATGTCCTTATACGAGCATACCCCAATTGCTCCATTCTTACTTATCAACTCCTTGACAATAAGAACGTCAGAACTCAAGTCTGATAGTACCCAACCAATAATGTTAAACGCCTAGCAGCATCGCTTACATGATTCCCTAGGTATCAAATGATAGTGCCTGCAAGAACCATTCAATTATGGTTATCGTACAGTACGGTCCCTTCAACTCATATATCCCGACCGATTCGACAACCATTGGTATATCGAGAGTTGTCAATGAATCGATACTATGTGTCATGTCGTAGTTGCATCGATGGTGTAATCTATGAAACCCCTTTCATAATTACCACCATACTCTGATCAGAGATTTCAAACTACATATACATGAAAAACACATAGGATATCCATACCCGTAGGTAAGCGGTGAATCCCCGACTACAATGCATCGACTCCTATATGTTTCGACAGAACACCCAACCTTGCCACCTGATGACCCCATGAGAGTCGGTAAACAAGTCAAAGTGTAATTCTAGCACATAGAGTCTCAATGTTGTCCCGGGTCATAAGGACTAATGGTGTACAACCATAAACTAGGACTTTTCCACTCGATAAGTGAGAACCACTTGGAAAGTCCTTTAATGGAGGGTTGTTCAGTGCACTCTACCAGGAGCACCTATCTGCATGCTCGGACATCACAATGTCCCCTACCAATGAAACATGGTACTCACATCGCAGATACTAGTCTCAAGCTCGAGNTTCGACCAACACTTGGCTCGACGTGCACCTACTCTAACAATCTCCCACTTGCACTAGAGCCAACTACCCATATGCTTCAAACACATCGATTCGCAATGCTTCTCGAATAATGGTCCAGGTAAAGGCTTAGTTAGCGGATCAGCAACATTATCTGCGGAGCCGACTTTGTCAATCGACACTTCTCCTCTTTCCACAATCACTCGGAGGATGTAGTACTTTCTCAATACATGTTTGGACTTCTGATGAGAACTGGGCTCCTTTGCTTGAGCTATAGCTCCCGTGCTGTCACAAAATACCGGGACAGGAGCAACTCCATTAGGAATGATGCCCAACTCTTGGACAAAATTCCTTATCCAAACAGCATCCTTTGCTGCAGCTAATGCAGCAACGTATTCGGCCTCAGTGGTGGAATCCGCAGTACTGTCTTGCTTGGAACTCTTCCAAGAGACAGCAGCACCATTGAGCATGAATACGAACCCAGACGTTGACTTCGAGTCATCGATATCGCTTTGGAAGCTAGAGTCGGTAAAGCCTTCCATCTTAAGGTCCCCACCCCCATAGACCAAGAACAACTTATTGGTCCTTCTCAAATACTTGAGGATGTCTTTCACAGCTTTCTAGTGTGGAAGACCAGGGTTCGATTGATATCTACTCACTACACTTAGTGCAAAAGCCACGTCAGGACGTGTAGATATCATCCCGTACATGATGATACCAATTGCAGACGCATACGGAATGCGTGTCATCGCCGCTATCTCTGCATCAGTCTTGGGAGACATAGACTTGGATAGGGACATGCCATGACACATTGGTAGATGTCCTCTCTTGGACTCATCCATCGAGAACCGCTTCACGATGGTATCAATGTATGTGGACTGGGTGAGACCAAGCAATCTTCTTGATCTATCTCTATAGATCTGTATTCCCAATACAAAAGATGCTTCACCCAAGTCCTGCATCGAGAACTTACTTGCTAACCATACTTTAGTTGATTGCAACATTCCTACATCATTCCCAATGAGTAGAATGTCATCAACATAAAGCACCAGGAATGTCACAGCACTCCCACTGACCTTCTTATACACATAGGGTTCCTCAGGATTCTTAGTAAAACCAAACTCTTTGATTGTACTATCGAATCTGAGGTTCCAACTCCTAGATGTCTGCTTTAGACCATAAATAGATCTCTGAAGTTTGCATACCATATGCTCACTTTCGACAGATGTAAACCTTCAGGTTGAGACATGTAAATCTCTTCCTTAATATCCCCATTAAGAAAGGCTGTCTTGACATCCATCTGCCATATCTCATAGTCATACCATGCAGCTATGGCTAGCAATATCCTTATCGACTTGAACATTGCAACTGGAGAAAAGGTTTCCTCAAAGTCAACTCCTTGTCTTTGTGTATATCCTTTTGCCACCAATCGCGCTTTGAAGGTCAATACCTTCCCATCCGCCCCAAGTTTCCTCTTGTAAATCCATTTACACCCTATGTGAACAATTCCCTCAGGTGGATCCACGAGATTCCACACTTGGTTCGAATGCATGGAATTCATCTCGGATTCCATAGCTTCAAGCCACTTGGATGAATCGGCATCATATTAAGCTTCCTTGAAGGTCCTTGGATCACATCTATGGTTAGGCTCATCATGGCCCTCTTCAAGAAGCAAACCATACCTCATAGGTGGTCTCGAGACTCTCTCGGATCTTCTTGGAGCTTGTGTCTCCTCTCTTGGCTCTTCGGGTGTGGGTTCTATAATTGTGGGTGTCTCTCGAAACTCTTCGAGTTCTATCATCTCCCTTTTTCTATCCAATAGATATTCATTTTCCAAAAAGGTTGCATTCCTAGAAACAAACACCTTTGTTTCTTGGGGATTATAGAAAGAATATCCAACTGAATTCCTTGGATATCCCACAAAGTAACATAAAGTGGATCGACTATCCAATTTATCTCCCACTACCTGCTTCACATAAGCAGGGCACCCCCATATTCTAAGATAAGAATATTTGGGAGGCTTACCCATCCATATCTCATATGGTGTCTTATCAACTGCCTTTGAATGGACATTGTTCAACAACAGTGCCGCTGTCTCAAGCGCATATCCCCAAAAGGATGGCGCCAATCCGTGAACCCCATCATAGACCGAACCATGTCCATCAAAGTCCCGTTACGACGCTCTGAAACACCATTCAACTGTGGTGTAGCGGGCGGAGTCCACTGCGAGAGAATCCAATTCTCCCTAAGATACTCTTGGAACTCGGCACTCAAGTATTCACCACCTCGATCCGATCGAAGTGACTTGATGCTTCGTCCCAACTGTTTTGCTACTTCACTTCTGAATTCTTTGAACCTTTCAAAGGCTTCAGACTTGTATTTCATCAAATACACATAGCCATACCTTGAAAAGTCATCGGTAAAGGTGATGAAGTAGGCATGTCCATGCTTAATTGTAATGCCCCAGACGTTTATTTGACTAATTGCGATTATCGATTTATAATTTGACGTAATTATAGACGGAAAGGATTGGACAGGGAAAGACGAGGAAAGATGTAACGTATGTGCGAGGACAGTACCCCTCGCGCATATGCGCGAACAGGAGGCGCGCATATGCGCGATTTGGGCAGAGAACCTCTCGCATATGCGCGAAGAAGGTTCGCGCATATGCGCGAGCTGTGCATGCCGGGTCCAGAGAACCTCGCGCATATGCGTGGAGATGAGGTGCTCATATGCGCGAGCTGCCGTGCTTGAAACGCGCCGAGACATATTGTCTCGCGCATATGCGCCGATGAAGGTCGCGCATATGCGCGAGACGTGTTTTGCAAAGAAGTGAGCTACTTGGCTTGTGCATGCACGTGTATGTATATATATATATATAAATCTTTCATTCCTCAATCAGAAAGAAGGAAGATCGAGAAGGGTCAGGGGAAAAACGAGAAAAATCCTTACGCCTTTTTAGATTTGTGATTGTGAAAGATCCGTCCGTCATATTTTGAATTCGACTTCGGTACTGTGTTCCTATTGACGTAGGCTACAACTGGATGTAAGTTTTATTACGTTTTGACATGAGTTGAAAATATGATATTGTCAGAATCAGATATTATTGATATATGATGTTCTTGAGATATTAGACATAGTAGAATCGAGAGCAGATTGAAGAAAAGATTGTTTATAGAATTATTATGAATTTTCAGATATTGAATTGAGATTATTCAGATTTATGAGATTATGGATGGTATTGACTGCTAGTTATGATTTGTAATTGATACCTGTTGTCTGAGTTGAAGGGGATATAAATATTGTGCTTATTCGATATGTCATTTCAGATTGATATTGACAGCTTTAAAGTCGAGACTTTGACTGAGTCAGAAACCAACGAAAGAAAGGTATAAATCAATGTTAATCGGGAGATTGACTTAAGTCAGATTGGACTTGAGTTTCCCTAAACCACATACTTGTATGTTATTGTTTTCATACTGTTCTATTATTTGAATGAATATGCTTAGTATATTGATTTATAGAGAAGCAGAGAATAGCAGATAGCTATTGAGTGAGATTCGCTGACAGAGGTGCCAGATTATGACAGAGTGATCATTGGCCCATTGCACATTGTCAGAGTAGGCATTGGCGGATATGCCAAGTCTATGGCGGATATGTCAAGACAATGGATATTTAATTTATATCGATGTTGCTTTGGAATGAATCGATTCCTATCGCGGAGATTCGGTATATTGTAATATCCAGGAACCGGGATCCCTAGATTAGAGATGAGTCGAGTCTGAGATGACGAGTCAAAGAGTTTTATCTGTATTCACTAATGTGTCATAAATTATGATTTATGTTTTGTGATACATGGTTTTATGCTTTCGTATATGACTTTATGCATTGCATGTATACATTGTTTATAGTGGGATTATATTCTCACCGGAGTTATCCGGCTGTTGTCTTGTTTGTATGTGTGCATGACAACAGGTGGACAGGATCAGGGTCAAGAAAAGGATGAGAGAGAGGACAAGTTAGCGTGGTGATCTGGATTCAGAAGTAGATAGGTTTCAACACTTGATATATAGTAGTTGAACCCTAGTTTGACTTTGTCGAATGTTGTACCAGATTTGTACTTTTATACTTATATGTATATTAAAAAGGGATTCCATTACGTTCTGCATTTTAAAAAAAAAAATTAGACCCTGTTTATCTTAATGGATTGAATTAGTCCCCAAGAATGATTAAGAAATGAATTAGCGTCCGGTTCCCCACATTAGTGGTGATGCTAAGCGGACCGCACACATCGGTATGGATCAAATCCAATAACCCTTTTGCTCGCTGGTCATCTTTCCTTTCAGACAGGACTCACAAGTCCTGAGAGCATTAATATCAGACATATCAAACATGCCCACTCCCATTAGCTTGTTCATCCTTCTTAGAGAAATATGTCCTAATCGAGCATGCCACAATTGTGCCGAATTTGGAGTATCTTGTTTTCGTTTGTTTGTTGTTGTTATAGTTTGGACATTGTTTTGTGGAATATCTTTCAATTTTAAGTTGTAGAGATCGTTTTCAAGTTCTCCAGTACCAATTAAACATTCATTCTTGTAGATGTTGCAAACACTTTTGCTAAATAAACAAAAAAATCCATCTTTATCAAGCATAGAAATGGAAACAATGTTTTTCACCAAATCCGGTACAAACAAAACATCTCTTAAAATTAACTTAAAGTAATTGTTCAAAAGTAAACAAACATCTCCTACGGCCGTGGCAACAACTCTTGCTCCATTGCTATGTTAGAGTAGGTGCCCGTCGAGCCAAGTGTTGGCCGAGGGTTCATGTTTAAACTCTATGTATAAAAAATCTTTATTTTAATAATATTTGAAATTATTGTTTTGGCACTTCTTTATCTGTATACCCATGCTAGTTGCATAGATAAAGTCCTTGAATATACAAATAGTAGAAAGAATATGAGATGCTCTTATGATGAGTATCATGAAACTCATATTTGCAATACTGTATATTTTAAACAGTTCCTAGTCGATTCAGCTGCCGCTAAGAAGGATATAGGCCGCTCGAGTTCGAAACTAGTATCTGCGATGTGAGTATCATGTTTCATTGGTAGGGGACATTGTGATGTCCAAGCATGCAGATAGATGCTCCTGGTAGAGTGCACTGAACAACCCTCCATTAAAGAACTTTCCAAGTGGTTCTCACTTATCGAGTGGAAAAGTCCTAGTTTATGGTTGTACACCATTAGTCCTTATGACCCGGGACAACATTGAGACTCTATGTGCTAGAATTACACTTTGACTTGTTTACCGACTCTCATGGGGTCATCAGGTGGCAAGGTTGGGTGTTCTGTCGAANTCTAACCATAATAGAATGGTTCTTGCAGGCACTATCATTTGATGCATAGGGAATCATGTAAGCGACGCTGCTAGGCGTTTAAAATGATTGGTTGGGTACTATCAGACTTGAGATCTGACGTTCTTATTATCAAGGAGTTGATAATTAAGAATTGAGCAATTGGGGTATGCTCGTATAAGGACATGTTTAGTCCGAATCACATGGAGATGTGAACCCACGGCTGGTGAACCATTGAGGGCCTCACAAGTACTAGCTTTCTAGATTCCGTTGAGAAGTAAAATAGTTCAATGTGTTGAACGGCTTATAAATGAGTTTATAAGCGTATGACTTCTATGAGTGAAATGTAATTTTTAATTTATGAATGTGTTCCTAAATTAAAAGTTGGCCGAATAAATAATGTATTTGAAAATTGTGATTTTCATAAACATTATTATGGACTAAATTAAATTAATTCAAGTGTTGAATTAATTAAACATTAGTGGGCCTCGTAGAGTCCAAATAATTATATTAATTCAAGTGTTGAATTAATTAAATAACATTGGGCCTTGTAGAGCCCAATTAGAAATAATTATTGAACTAGTGGGCTTGAGTAAAATCAAGTAAGGTTTATTTGAGCTCAAATTTGTTTGAGACAATTAAATTAAAGTCCATGGGCTTCGTAATTGTTACAAGCCCTATTAAGATTTGCATGCATGGGAGGTGAAAGGTTGTGAGACAACTTTTTGTATAACCAAGGCTTGGCATGCACCGTTTTGCTTTAGCTTTTTCCACAACCAAGAAAAATCTTCCTCTCTTCTCTCCACCCTCACTTTGGCCGAAATTTGTGTGTCCATTCTCTCAAAAAAAATTTCTCATCTTGTTCTTCAATATTTGGAGAAACAATTCTCTTCTCAAAGAAAATTGCCCTACATTTTCTAGTACAAGTTTAAGGTGGACCTTTTAAGTTTGGTTTTGGGCTTGATTTTGAAGAAAGGAAGCTTGTAGATTCGTCTTGCCTTGAAGAGCCTAGATGTATATCAACTAAGTTGGAGCCATCATCAATCTCAAGATATTGATAGGTATATTCTATAAACACCCTATGTATGACATTTTGATGTTTTTTTATTTGCTACACATTCTAGGCATGAGGTGTTCGAATTTCTTGATGAAAAACAAATTTTAAAACTTCCGTTGCGTATTTGAACACCTTATTCGATCCCCTTTCAAGTGGTATCAAGATCTATGGATACTATTTTGTGTACCTTATACATTATATTATATTGAGGTCGATTTCTAACCGCATGAAATGATTTGTTGCAACGAATTCAAGGCCGAATTGGAGCGGGTTTTGGGAAGCAAGTTGCTGCCCGAGAGGCTGCCCGTAAAAAAAAATTTTGTAAGTTGGCCGGAATCCCGCGACGGAGCTCCGGGACGGCGATGACGACTAGGGTTTCCAAAAGTGTTTTGGATTATCGAAGTGTCATGGGCCTTGATGTTGTTGGGCCATTAGATGACTAACATATTTGTGAATTTTAAATGGGCCAAAATGTTTTTGGTGAAAAATGTGTTTTTGGGCCCTTAAGTTTAAAATTACAAAAGTTGCAAATATTTTCTCATTAAATAAATAATTGAAGTTGGACTTTATTTAATTATAGCAAATTGTGATTTACAAAAAATTCGGTTATAAATAAATTAATTAGAAAGTAGATAAAGGTGTTTGTAGACTTTGTTAATTTAGTTTATAATCGTGGCGGTTAGTGATTGGATCAAGATATATATTATTGGATCAATTAATTATTGTGATAATTAATTGATGTTGTATGATATGTGATATTATGCATGAAGGATGATCAAAAGCCCAAGCCCAATTTGCTAGGTGTATGCTAGGATATTTTGTGTTGAATGATTGTAATAATTATCAAATTTAAAGTGGGCTTGGTTTATGGCCTGTTCACACCCCCATGAGATGTATCCCTATTTGCCATGGATATTTATTTGTAAATATTAATATAGTGGAAGATCAAGATTGGAAGATGGTGGCCTTGATGATTATGAAGATCGAAGACATGTAAATATTGGAAGTTAATATAATAGTTGCATTTGCATCCCATGAATTTCACTAGGATTGGACCTAGGCCCGTGTTTAGCTCACACGGGCATTAGTGTTGGGGCGATTGATCATCTTTGTTTGTTTACTGTTTATAATATATGCATGATATGTTATAAATAATGAGTATGTGCGTTATTATTATGATAATAAAAAAGTTGCATGAATCCGGCAAACATACAATCAAACATGGCGAGCTTTTAAAATAAAATTAATGATGAGACCTTTCAAAAATTAAAAACCCTCATTTTGAATAAGATTCAAAATTAATATCAAGCCCGAAAGGGGGAATTATAACTCTGTTTATAATTTCCATGTCTTCCATCGACAATGGATGCATGATGAACGCTACCCATGCTCGGGGCTCGGCTCATATTATTGGGGGGGCCCTTGGTGCCGGAAAGTTGTGACATCCATTGACATGGTGATGTGAACTACGTGGAACTCCCATTATTTCGGCTAAAATTATTGATGGAACTCATGGGACCGTCCATTAAGGTTCAACATCGATGGGTAAGGCTTGACACGTAAAGATGAACGACGACATATTATTGGGTCCTAATAAAACGTGAGACAAAAGTTTACGTTAAGGGTTGCATTGTGATTCAATTGGAAACTACCTTTTAGGAATTATGATTGGCTGATATTATTCGGGATCATAATTCGCTAATTGGACCTTACGTACCTACTGAGGAAAGGAGTTTCCCGTTTTCACTAGAGGGTAGTGAAAATGTCAAAACAGTGGGAGCGAAAATTTATAAAGCAAAAGTCCATACTTTATATCTTACTAAATATTTTAAAATAGTCATTAACATTTATCTGTTTTACTTTTCAGTACAAAATTTTTGACAATGTCTTCTATTCGCAATCCGCTATCTGCAATACTCAACAAACACGTATTAACTGGACCTAACTACCTCAACTGGCTAAGAAATCTGACAATCGTGTTAAACTCGGAAAGGATTGCATATACACTGACTGAGTCGCCCCCTGTCGAGGCTCTGACTGGCTGCACTCCTGAGGAATTGCAGACCTACAAGGATTGGTGTGACCATGACTTGAAGGCCAATTGTTATATGCAGGCTTCTATGAACGATGAGCTGCAGAGGCGTTTTGAGGATGCAAAGAGTGCTGCTGACATTCATTTGCACCTCAAGGAGCTCTTTGGTGAGCAAACACGGCCTCTTAGGCATGCTACAGTCAAGGAGCTTATCACCTTACGCATGCGAGATGGGGCTTCGGTCCATGAGCATGGCCTAAAAGTGATTGGGCTCGTGGACAAGTTCGTTGGCATGGATTTGATGTTGCTTTTGGAGCTGACCACCGACAAGTTGCTCTTATCACTGCCTAGCTCATTTGATCCTTTTGTGGTAAATTTCAATATGAACAAGATGGAGCCGACCCTTGAGGAGTTGGTGAACATGCTTGTGACCTTTGAGTCCACCATCAAGAAAGAGAAGCCGGTTCTTTATGTGAGCTCTTCATCTAGTTCGAAGACTGGTCCATCTGGGAAAGGAAAGAAACGTTCTTTCCAACGTCTCAAGAAGAATGTGCCCTTGAAGAGGCAAGCTCTGAGTCCCGTTGTGGCAGCTACACCAGTCAAGGCTGACAAGACTGTTGATATTTGTCATCACTGCAAGAAGCCTGGACATTGGAGGCGTAATTGCAGGGAATATCTTGCCCAGAAAGGTTCTGGAAATGGTATGTTCTATATTGAAGTAAACATTTCAATTAACTCTACTTCTTGGGTATTGGATACCGGATGTGGCTCATATCTCTGTAATGATTTGCAGGTGATGGGAAGAAGTAGGAGATTGAGGGAAGGTGAGACCTTCTTGAGGATGGGCAATGGGGCAAGAGTTGCTGCCAAAGCTATTGGAGATGTTTACTTGCTTTTGAACAATGATTTTAAGTTTATTTTGAGAGATGTTTTGTTTGTACCAGATTTGGTGAAAAACATTATTTCCATTTCTATGCTAGATAAAGATGGATATTCTTGTTTATTTAGCAAAAGTGTTTGCAACATTTACAAGAATGAATGTTTAATTGGTACTGGAGAACTTGAAAACGATCTCTACACCTTAAAATTGAAAGATATTCCACTAAACAATGTCCAAGCAATAACAACAACAAGCAAGAGAAAACAAGATACTCTAAATTCGGCACAATTATGGCATGCTCGATTAGGACATATTTCCCTAAGAAGGATGAACAAGTTAGTGGGAGTGGGCATGTTTGATATGACGCCCCAGATTCGACGACTGTCCTCACTGTACCAAGACGAGTCTTTCCAGCGAGCTTATGTCCTCACTCACACGCACCCTGAAAACTTCCCAGGAGGTCACCCATCCCAGAATTGCCCCAAGTCAAGCACACTTAACATTGGAGTTCTTATGTGATGAGCTACCGAAAAGAAGATGCACCTTCATGATATGAGTAGTACAAATCAAATCTTTTAAGCCCTCTTCAACTGTACAGTCCATTACATTGAACAGTCTCCGAATCCCTCTCATTCCCGTGTGGGATCGGTTCATTCATGTTCCCTCCACCTAGAAGCCTGCTAGGAGCCGCTCATTGTCCGTGCAACTTATGGCACCGGCGATCACCCCCCGTCCTCTTCGGCCCCGGGCCTCACATTCCCATCAGCTTCCGCTTGGTTCGTCCCCGAACCACACCGTACTAAGAGAGGTCGGCTCTGATACCAACTGTAACGCCCCAGATTCGAAGACTGTCCTCACTGTACCAAGACGAGTCTTTCCAGCGTGCTTATGTCCTCACTCACACGCACCCTGGGAAATTTCCTAAGAGGTCACCCATCCCAGAATTGCCCCAAGTCAAGCACGCTTAACATTGGAGATCTTATGTGATGAGCTACCGAAAAGAAGATGCACCTTCATGATATGAGTAGTACAAATCAAATCTTTTAAGCCCTCTTCAACTGTACAGTTCATTACATTGAACAGTCTCGGAATCCCTCTCATTCCTGTGTGGTATCGGTTCATTCATGTTCCGTCCACCTAGAATCCTGCCAGGAGCCGCTCATTGTCCGTGCAACTGATGGCACCGGCGATCACCCCCCGCCCTCTTCGGCCCCGGGCCTCACATTTGATATGTCTGATATTAATGCTCTCACGACTTGTGAATCCTGTCTGAAAGGAAAGATGACAAAAATTCCCTTTAAGGGCCATGTGGAGCGAGCCAAAGGGTTATTGGATTTGATCCATACCGATGTGTGCGGTCCGCTTAGCATCACCACTAAGCATGGACATGCCTACTTCATCACCTTTACCGATGACTTTTCGAGGTATGGGTATGTTTATTTGATGAAATACAAGTCTGAAGCCTTTGAAAGGTTCAAAGAATTCAGAAGTGAAGTAGAGAAACAATTGGGACGAAGCATCAAGACACTTCGATCGGATCGAGGTGGTGAGTACTTGAGTGTCGAGTTCCAAAAGTATCTTAGGGAGAATTGGATTCTCTCGCAGTGGACTCCGCCCGCTACACCGCAGTTGAATGGTGTTTCGGAGCTTCGTAACCGAACTTTGATGGACATGGTTCGGTCTATGATGGGGTTCACGGAGTTGCTGCCATTCTTTTAGGGATATGCGCTTGAGACAGCGACACTTTTGTTGAACAATGTCCATTCAAAGGCAGTTGATAAGACACCATATGAGATATGGATGGGTAAGCCTCCCAAATATTATTATCTCAGAATATGGGGGTGTCCTGCTTATGTGAAGCAGGTAGTGGGAGATAAATTGATAGTCGATCCATTTTATGCTACTTTTTGTAATATCCAAGGAATTCAGTTGGATACTATTTCTATCATCCCCAAGAAACAAAGGTGTTTGTTTCTAGGAATGCAACTTTTTTGGAAAAAGAATTTCTATTGGATAGAAAAGGAGAGATGATAGAACTCGAAGAGTTTTGAGAGACAACCACAATTGTAGAACCCACACCCGAAGAGCCAATAGAGGAGATACAAGCTCCTAGAAGATCCGAGAGAGTCTCGAGACCACCTATGAGGTATGGTCTGCTTCTTGAAGAGGGCAATGATGAGCCTATCCATGGATGTGATCCAAGGACCTTCAAGGAAGCATTATCTGATGTCGATTCATCCAAGTGGCTTGAAGCAATGGAATCTGAGATGAATTCCATGCATTCGAACCAAGTCTGGAATCTCATGGATCCACCTGAGAGAATTGTTCCCATAGGGTGTAAATGGATTTACAAGAGGAAACTTGGGGCGGATGGGAAGGTATTGACCTTCAAAGCGCGATTGGTGGCAAAAAGAAATACTCAAAGACAAGGAGTTGACTTTGAGGAAACCTTTTCTCCAGTTGCGATGTTCAAGTCGATAAGGATATTGCTAGCCATAGCTGCATGGTATGACTATGAGATATGGCAGATGGATGTTAAGACAGCCTTTCTTAATGGGGATATTAAGGAAGAGATTTACATGTCTCAACCTGAAGGGTTTACATCTATCGGAAGTGAGCATATGGTATCCAAACTTCAGAGATCTATTTAAGGTCTAAAACAGGAATCTAGGAGTTGGAACCTCAGATTCGATAGTACAATCAAAGAGTTTGGTTTTACTAAGAATCCTGAGGAATCCTGTGTGTATAAGAAGGTCAGTGAGAGTGCTGTGACATTCTCGTGCTTTATGTTGATGACATTCTACTCATTGGGAATGATGTAGGAATGTTGCAATCAACTAAAATATGGTTAGCAAGTAAGTTCTCGATGCAGGACTTGGGTGAAGCATCTTTTGTATTGGGAATACAGATCTATAGAGATAGATCAAAAAGATTGCTTGGTCTCACCCAGTCCACATACATTGATACCACCGTGAAGCGGTTCTCGGTGGATGAGTCCAAGAGAGGACATCTACCAATGTGTCATGGCGTGTCCCTATCCAAGTCTATGTCTCCCAAGACTGATGCGGAGATAGCGGCAATGACAAGCATTCCTTATGCATCTGCGATTTGTAGCATCATGTATGGGGTGAAATCTACACGTCCTGACGTGGCTTTCGCACTAAGTGTAGTGAGTAGATATCAATCGAACCCTGGTCTTCCACATTGGAAAGCTGTGAAAGACATCCTCAAGTATTTGAGAAGGACCAATAAGTTGTTCTTGGTCTATGGGGGTGGAGAACTGAAATTGGAAGGCTATACCGACTCTAGCTTCCAAAGCGATATTGATGACTCGAAGTCAACCTCTGGATTCATATTCATGCTCAATGGTGCTGCTGTCTCCTGGAAGAGTTCCAAGCAAGACAGTACAGCGGATTCCACCACTGAGGCAGAATATATTGCTGCATCAGCTGGATCAAAGGAGGCTGTTTTGATAAGGAATTTTGTCCAAGAGTTAGGCTCCATTCCTAATGGATTTGCTCATGTCCCGGTGTTTTGTGATAACACGGGAGCCATTGCTCAAGCAAAGGAGCCGAGGTCTCATCAGAAGTCCAAACTCGTATTGATAAAGTACCACATCCTCCAAGAGATCGTGGAAAGAGGAGATGTCTCGATTGACAAAGTCGGCTCCGCAGATAATGTTGCTGATCCGCTAACTAAGCCTTTACCTGGACAATTATTCGAGAAGCATCGCGAATCGATGGGTTCGAAGCATATGGGTAGTTGGCTCTAGTGCAAGTGGGAGATTGTTAGAGTAGGTGCCCGTCGAGCCAAGTGTTGGCCGAGGGTTCATGTTTAAACTATATGTATAAACAATCTTTATTTTAATAATATTTGAAATTATTGTTTTGATACTTCTTTATCTGTATACCCATGCTAGTTGCATAGATAAAGTCATTGAATATACAAATAGTAGAAAGATTATGAGATGGTCTTATGATGAGTATCATGAAACTCTTATTTGCAATACTGTATATTTTAAACAGTTCCTAGTCGATTCAGCCGCCACTAAGAAGGATATAGCCCGCTCGAGTTCGAGACTATTATCTGCGATGTGAGTACCATGTTTCATTGGTAGGGGACATTATGATGTCCAAGCATGCAGATAGATGATCCTGGTAGAGTGCACTGAACAACCCTCCATAAAGAACTTTCCAAGTGGTTCTCACTTATCGAGTGGAAACGTCCTAGTTTATGGTTGTACACCATTAGTCCTTATGACCCGGGACAACATTGAGACTCTATGTGCTAGCATTACACTTTGACTTGTTTACCGACTCTCATGGGGTCATCAGGTGGCAAGGTTGGGTGTTTTGGCGAAACATATAGGAGTCGATGCATTGTAGTCGGGGATTCACCGCTTACCTTCGGGTATGGATATCCTTTGTGATCTCATGTGTATGTAGTTTGAAATCTCTGATCAGAGTATGGTGGTAGTTATGAAAGGGGTTTCATAGATTACACCATCGATGCAACTACGACATGACACATAGTATCGATTCATTGACAACTCTCGATATACCAATGGTTGTCGAATCGGTCGGGATATATGAGTTGAAGGGACCGTACTGTACGCTAACCATAATAGAATGGTTCTTGCAGGCACTATCATTTGATACCTAGGGAATCATGTAAGAGATGCTGCTAGGCGTTTAACATGATTGGTTGGGTACTATCAGACTTGAGTTCTGACGTTCTTATTATCAAGGAGTTGATAATTAAGAATGGAGCAATTTGGGTACGCTCGTACAAGGACATGTTTAGTCCGAATCACATGGAGATGTGAACCCACGGCTAGTTGTATCAGTGAACCATTGAGGGCCACACAAGTACTAGCTTTCTAGATCCCGTTGAAAAGTAAAATAGTTCAATGTGTTGAACGACTTATAAATGAGTTTATAAGCGTAAGAATGTGTTCCTAAATCAAAAGTTGGCCGAATAAATAATGTATTTGAAAATTGTGATTTTCATAAACATTATTATGGACTAAATTAAATTAATTCAAGTGTTGAATTAATTAAACATTAGTGGGCCTAGTAGAGTCCAAATAATTATATTAATTCAAATGTTGAATTAATAAAATAACATTGGGCCTTGTAGAGCCCAATTAGAAATAATTATTAAACTAGTGGGCTTGAGTAAAATCAAGTAAGGTTTAATTGGGCTCAAATTTGTTTGAGACAATTAAATTAAAGTCCATGGGCTTTGTAATTGTTACAAGCCCTATTAAGATTTGCATGCATGGGAGGTGAAAGGTTATGAGACAACTTTTTGTATAACCAAGGCTTAGCATGCACCTTTTTGCTTTAGCTTTTTCCACAACCAAGAAAAGTCTTCCTCCCTTCTCTCCACCCTCACTTTGGCCGAAATTTGTGTGTCCATTCTCTCAAAATTTTTCTATCATCTTGTTCTTCAATAGTTGGAGAAACAATTCTCTTCTTAAAGAAAAATGTCCTACATTTTCTAGTGCAAGTGTAAGGTGAATCTTTTAAGTTTGGTGGTGGACTTGATTTTGAAGAAAGGAAGCTTGTAGATTTGTCTTGCCTTGAAGAGCCTAGTTGTATATCAATTAAGTTGGAGCCATAATCAATCTCAAGAGATGGATAGGTATATTTCTATAAACACCCTATGTATGACATTTTGGTGTTTTTGTATTTGCTACACATTCTAGGCATGAGGTGCTCGAATTTCTTGTTGAAAAACAAATTTTAAAACTTCCGTTGCGCATTTGAACACCTTATTTGATCCCTTTTCATGCCCATCCTCAAGAAGGTCTCACCTTCCCTGAGCCTCCTACTTCTTCCCATCACCTGCAAATCATTACAGAGATGTGACCCACAGCCGGTATCCAATACCCAAGAAGTAGAGTTAATTGAAATGTTTACTTCAATATAGAACATACCGTTTCCAGAACTCTTCTGGGCAAGATATTCCCTGCAGTTACGCGTCCAATGTCCAGGATTCTTGCAGTGATGACAGATGTCAACAGTCTTGTCAGCCTTCACTGGTGTGGCTGCCACAGCGGGACTCGGAGTCTACCTCTTCAAGGGCACGTTCTTCTTGGGACGTTGGAAAGAACGTTTCTTTCCCTTCTCAGGTGGACAAGTCTTCGTACCAGATGAAGAGCCCACAAAAAGAACCGACTTCTCTTTCTTGATGGTGGACTCAAAGGTCACAAGCATGTTCACCATCTCCTCAAGGGTCGGCTCCATCTTGTTCATATTGAAATTCACCACAAAAAGATCAAATGAGCTAGGCAGAGATAAAAGCAACACGTCGGTGGTCAACTCCGAAGGCAACATCAAATCCAGGCCAACGAGCTTGTACACGAGCCCAATCATCTTTAGGCCATGCTCATGGACCGAGGCCCCATCTCGCATGCGCAAAGTGATCAGCTCCTTGACGGTTGCATGCCTGAGAGGACGTGTTTGCTCTTCAAAGACCTCCTTGAGATGCAAATGAATGTCAGCAGCACTCTTTGCATCCTCAAAACGTCTCTGCAGCTCATCATTCATAGAAGCCTGCATATAACACTTGGCCTTCAAGTCATGGTCACACTAATCCTTGTAGGTCTGCAATTTCTCAGGAGTGCAGCCAGTCGGAGACTCAACAGGGGGCACATCAGTAAGTGTATATGCAATCCTTTCCGAATTCAAGACGATTTTCAGGTTTCTTAGCCAGTTGAGGTAGTTAGGTCCAGTTAATACGTGTTTGTTCAGTATTGCAGATAGCGGATTGCGAATCGAAGACATTGTCAAAAATTGTACTGAAAAGTAAAACAGATAAATGTTAGTGACTATTTTAAAATATTTAGTAAGATATAAAGTATGGACTTTTACTTTATAAATATTTACTCCCACTGTTTTGACATCTTTCACTACCCTCTAGTGAAAACGGGAAACTCCTTTCCTCAGTAGGTACGCAAAGTCCAATTAGTGAATTATGATCCCGAACAATATCAGCCAATCACAATTCCTAAAAGGTAGGTTCCAATTGCATCACCATGCAACCCTCTACGTAAACTTTTGTCTCACGTTTGATTAGAACCCAATAATATGACGTCGTTCATCTTTACGTCTCAAGCCTTACCCATCGATGTTGAACCTTAATGGACGGTCGCCATGAGTTCCCTCAATAATATGAGCCGAAATCATGGGAGTTCCACGTAGTTCACATCACCATGTCAATGGATGTTACAGCTTTCTGGCACCCAGGGCCCTCCCAATAATATGAGTCGAACGCCGAGCGCGGGTAGCGTTCATCATGCACCCATTGTCGATGGAAGACATGGAAATTATAAACAACTTTATAATTCCCCTTTCCGGGCTTGATATTAATTTTGAATCTTATTGAAAATGAGGGTTTTTTTAAATTTGAAAGGTCTCATCATTAATTTTACTTTAAAAGCTCGCCATGTTTGGTCGCATGTTTGCCAACAACATCAAGGCCCATGACACTTTGATAATCCAAAACACTTTTGGAAACCCTAGTCGTCATCGCCGTCGCCGGATTCCAGCCAACAAGCAAAAAACAATTTTTTCTTTAATTTTAAGGGGGCTGTTCGGGCAGCCCCTCGGGCTGCCCTTGCTGCTTGAAATGGGCAGCCCCTCGGGCAGCCCGAGCTGCCCGAAATGGGCAGCAACATGCTGCCCAAAACTTCCCCAAAAATCGACCTCGATTTTGTTGCAAAAATCCATCTCATGCGGTTAGAAATTGACCTCAATATAATATTATGTAAATTCTACACAAAATAGTATCATTAGCTCTGATACCACTTTAAAGGGATCAATTTTAGGTGTTCAAATGCGCAACGGAAGTTAAAATTTTCGAAAATCATATTATCAAGGGCAAAAACTCTTACACCTCTACTAAGATGTGTAACAAATACAAAACACAATGTGTCATACATAGGGTGTTTAGATAATTACCTATCAATCACAAGGATTGATTATGGCTCCAACCAAGTTGTAAACAACTTGGATATTCAATGGATGACCCAATCTAAAAGCTTCCTTGCTTCAAAATTAGGCCCACCACCAACTAGGAAGATCCCCTCATATTTTACACTAGAAAAATATGAGGATTTCTCAAGGAGAAGTGAGTGTTTTTCTCAACCAAAATGAAGAGAAAATTGGAGAGAAACTGTGATGAAATTTTCGGCCAAGTGAGATGCAATGAAGGAGTGAATGAGTTGTCTTGGTGTGTGAAAAAGTAAAGACCACTTTTAGCATGCCATGCAATTTTTTAATAAAAAGTATTCCCCAACTCTTCACCTCCCAAGCATGCAATGTAAGTGGGCTTGTAACATTTACAAGAACCCATGGACTTTTATTTAAATAACCCAAACATATTTGATACTATTTAAATATTACTTGATTTTACTAAGCCTACTAGTTGAGTAATTATTTTCTATTGGGCTCTACATGACCCAATATGATTTAATTAATTCAACACTTGAATTAATTTAATTATTTGGACTCTACTATGCCCACTAGTGTTTAATTAATTCAACACTTGAATTAATTTTATTTAGTCCATAATAATGTTTATGAAAATCGCAATTTTCAAATACATTATTTATTTAGCCAACTTTTAATTTAAGAACACATTCATAAATTAAAAATTACATTTCTCTCATAGAAGTCATACTTCTATTTTTCCTTACGCTTATAAATTCCTTCATAAGCCGTTCAACACATTGAACTATTTTTACTTCTCAACGGGATCTAGAAAGCTAGCACTTGTGTGGCCCTCAATGGTTCATTGATACAACTAGCCGTGGGTTCACATCTCCATGTGATTTGGACTAAACATGTCCTTATACGAGCATACCCCAATTGCTCCATTCTTACTTATCAACTCCTTGATAATAAGAACGTCAGAACTCAAGTCTGATAGTACCCAACCAATCATGTTAAACGCCTAGCAGCATCGCTTACATGATTCCCTAGGTATCAAATGATAGTGCCTGCAAGAACCATTCAATTATGGTTAGCGTACAGTACGGTCCCTTCAACTCATATATCCCGACCGATTCGACAACCATTGGTATATCGAGAGTTGTCAATGAATCGATACTATGTGTCATGTCGTAGTTGCATCGATGGTGTAATCTATGAAACCCCTTTCATAATTACCACCATACTCTGATCAGAGATTTCAAACTACATACACATGAGATCACATAGGATATCCATACCCGAAGGTAAGCGGCGAATCCCCGACTACAATGCATCGACTCCTATATGTTTCACCAAAACACCCAACCTTGCAACCTGATGACCCCATGAGAGCCGGTAAACAAGTCAAAATGTAATGCTAGCACATAGATTCTCAATGTTGTCCCGAGTCATAAGGACTAATGGTGTACAACCATAAACTAGGACGTTTCCACTCGATAAGTGAGAACCACTTGGAAAGTCCTTTATGGAGGGTTGTTCATTGCATTCTACCAGGAGCACCTATCTGCATGTTTGGACATCACAATGTCCCCTACCAATGAAACATGGTACTCACATTGCAGATACTAGTCTCAAACTCGAGCCACCTATATCCTTCTTAGTGGCGGCTGAATCGACTAGGAACAGTTTAGAATATACAGTATTCCAAATATGAGTTTCATGATACTCATCATATGAGCATCTCATATTCTTTCTACTATTTGTATATTCAAGGACTTTATCTAGGCAACATGCATGGGTAAACAGATAAAGAAGTGCCAAAACAATAATTTCAAATATTTTTATAATAAAGAATGTTTATACATAGAGTTTCATTGTTAACACTCGGCCAACACTTGGCTCGACGTGCACCTACTCTAACAAAGAGCACATCGGGTGGGTGTTTTTACTTAGGGAATAATATTGTGTCCTGGTATGGTAAGAAACAAAATTGTGTGTCCTTATCCACTGCTGAGTCTTAATATGTGGCTGCTGCTAGTTGCTGCTCATAACTTGTCTGGATGAATCAAATGATATAGGATTATGGTTTTCATAGTGACATCATGATTGAATATTGTGACAACTCTAGTACAATAGAGATTTCCAAGAATCATGTTTTACACTCTCGAACAAAACACATAGATATAAGACATCACTTTATAAGTCAAAATAGAGATGGAATAAGCTACCTAGAGGAGTCCTTTGAAGGCCGTTCTTCTAGTGTGAAAGCTACCATGTCTAAACCAAAACATTTTTATGGAAGGATTTACTCATAACCAGTGGTGTTACACTGTGGTGTTGCCAACACGAAGTCTCAACACAGCACAATCTATACATTGCCTGACATTTCGGTATTTTTTCATATATGAGTCATATTTAGGACATGCATATTGATTATTGTTCCATGAATTCAACTTGTACAGTGACATATCAGAATCTAGCCTATGACTGCTGATGAAAACTTGATTACCCAAACTTTGAATTTAAGTGACAAATTGTGTCATTGGGTTATAATCGATGTTGGTTGTTTTGGGATGATTTTTCTGGAATCGTCGTAACACGAGTTTGAATAAATTTTACCGTTAGATGAGGATGCAAAGAGCAAAAACTGCAAATCAAGCCTGCCAATTATTACCGTTATTGTGCGGATTTTTTGGCACAGAAAGATTGTATCAGTGTGATTTCTTTTACCGTTAGAGTAAGAGCATATATACATTGTTACCATTGAACCCTTGTTAATTACTCTTGCTTATTTTCACTGATCGCTCTCAATCGTTCCTTGCCCTCGTTTTTTTCTGCATAATTCTTGATTTTTCTCGTAACATCCTCTCACAATTTACAGATGGTTGATAATCAATTCGACCCACTCGATATTCAAAGCGAGATGGCTGCTAGCAGTGATGTTCCTTCCGGTGTTGAAACACCGCCCTCAACACCACGAACAATATTCCCCACTGAGAATCCACTACAGATGATCGTTGCTGCTCCGGAAGCTGTTCCACTGGAAACCATTGCTCCTGGTGAGCCGAGAAATCCAGTTGATATTGACAATCCTCCGGATTATGAGGCTTATCGGAGGGCATTTCCCCCTCAACCTATTCAGAGACGCTCCAAAAGGCAAGCAGGGTATGACCCTGACTTTGCACCTACCAAGAAAACCCCGCTATGCTTCCTTTAAAACAAATGTTCTAGACCTTGACTTATGACTTGGATATGACTCCAATGACGAAGATTTCGAGTTGGTTGCAATACCACGCCGATCTGTTGCAGCAAAGACTACTTCAACTTCCTCCTCTACTGTTCCATCACCGACTGTGGCTGAGCCAAAGGATTCTTCGGGTGATCCCAAATTTTCTTCTGAATACGAGCAATCACTTGCCAAATTTCTCTCTCATCTGAAGGAAGAAAAGGCTGCAAAGAAAACACCCTCTGATGAAAATGAACCCGAGGAAGAAATGGTGCGAGAGTTCAAGGAAAATCGGGCTGAGTCATCTGGAATCTCTTTGTCTGAATCTGATTCTGAGTCAGAAGGACCTGAAGACAGTACTGAAGAAGAAGCTAAGTCTGATGCAGATGTTTCGGGTACTGAGACCGGTGTTGACAACACGCAAAACAACACCGACTCTGAATATTATGATTTGAATGCCTCCTTCTCTACCAAGTTCTACTCCGAGTCGATTGTGTTCCAATGGTCACTCTATGCCCACAGAGAATTCATCGAAGAGAGAAACATTGACAGTGAGGCTTATGGAAGGTACAATTTGATTGATTTCCTCCATGCTCGAGGATTAAGCGTGACAGTAGACTCTGTGATGCCCTACGTAAGAAGCCCAGTACTCGAATTCTACTGCAATCTTTTTTCCAGCATTGGTGGCGGGAGTTCTGCCAAGTATGGGCACATGTTTGTGCGAAATTCCATCTACGACTTCTCGCCCTATGCCATCAATGAATTTTATAACACCCCGACGGAAGACGAGGAGGATGATATTCGTTATATTGACACCATCACATCCGTGATCACAGGTGGCCTAATCACTCAGTTTCCGAGCCACCCCAAGCGACTTGCTGCAACCAACATGTCGTCTTTTTACTCTCTCCTACACAAGACAACTATTCGGAATTGGACTCCTTTTTCCAATACAACTGTGGTTACCCGACCACAAGCTGTGACCTTGTTCACCATTGGTACTGGTCGCTCCTTTAATCTTGGTCAATTGGTGTTTAACACAGTCCTGCAATTTGCTGAAGGAGGATTGAAATAAACAAAGCTCCCTTTTCCATCCCTGATCTATGGGATACTGGAATCACAAGGGTTCCTCAAGGAAGATAATGAGACCCTATCTGATGCGAGCGGAACTTTAAAGATAGCTTCTGCTTATTTCAAGGGGAACATGAAACTGGACCTACCCTGGCCAGCGACTGGTATTTGCAACACGGCGTCCACATCCTCCTCCACTCCTGAAGGCTATGTCATGCTCTCTTCCTCACATCTACAAGCACAAATTGACTTTGGTTTGCAGCAGATTTAAAATGCCAAAGATGTCATTGCCTACTACGAAGACCAAGTGGTTGAATATAGATTACTTCTGGAAATTGGCCTACATTCTGGTCAAAAAGGGGAGAAGTTGAGCCAAAAATGACAAAATAAGATGATGCTGGTACCTTAGCCTCAGCTGGAGGAGCTAAAACTGATGACCTGATGAAACATCTGTAGGAGCTGATATAGACACAGAAGAAGAAAAAGACTAGACGAATTTCTGTAGTCTGTATTGTTGAGTCATGTCCTTGTTTTTCTCTTTTGCTACGCCCTTGTGTTTTCTTCGCTCTTTTGTTTGTTAATTGCTTAATGAATTCCGATTTAATATGTCTTCGTGTTATTTCTTATGATTTCCACTGTTTTAAATTGATGTTGACAACACTGACGACAACACCAATGATCTAACATGTTTAATTGTGAAGGGAGAGAAACACTGTTTTACACAGGGGGAGCTTAACTGACTGCGATGCTTGCCAAGATTATCATTTTTGGATGTTTTGTCCAGAAAGGTAAAAATAGTGAAATTGAAAGAAATATTTTATTCCTTTAGTATTTTTGCAAAATTAATATCATCAATTTAAGATGTTGCCTTTCTAGATTAAAAGATCTAGTTTGATTTACTTCTAGATGACAAGACCTTGGTTGACTTATCTATAGATATTATAAGATTTGATTTTAATATGGTTTTTATTTCTAAAATATTTTATCATTGTTTAAAAGAGTTTGATACATATTAAACTCTTGTTTCCATGTTTGTAGGATTGATTTTGAACTTAGAATTGCGATAGGGTTGCATGCTCTAATCAGGGTCATTTTCGGGGATTAGGTTAGAAGAAATTTGACGTCGCATGTGTATAAGTTTAGTTCTTGTAATTATTGGGTTCTTCTTGATGTTCCAACCTTTCAGGGAGAATTTTTATAGCTGGTTCAGCTACGAAAGCCTTGATAGATTCAGAGGCTACTCATTCTTTCATTTCAGAGGTCTTTGCGAACTTCCTCAAAGTAAAGACCATTGGGCTAGATGTAGCCTATTCTGTAGTATTGCCGTCTGGAGAGAAGATGACAGCCACTAATGTGATCTGAGACATAGACCTCGAGCTTCATAGCAATCTTGTTTATGCGGATCTTATTGTGTTGCCGATGCCAGAGTTTGACATCATTCTGGGTATGGACTGGCTACTAAGGAATAGAGTTTTGATCGGCTTCCAGAGAAATCTGTTCTAGTCCGACCGCCTGGGATGGCGCAGTTCTTATTCGATCCAGACAGGTACTTTCCTTTACCGCGCATAATACCTTATGTTCAGGCTAGGAAGCTCATGCATAGAGGGTGTCGGGCGTTCTTAGCGACTTTTGTATCCGTTCTCGAGGCACCCAGTCAGTCAGCTTCCGATGTCCCTATTGTTAGGGATATTCTAGACGTTTTTTCTGAGGACGTCTCTGGTAGGCCACCCGAGCGAGATGTGGAGTTTTCTATTGAGCTTATGCCAGGTACGGTACCGATCTCGAAAGCACCGTACCGATTAGCACCAACAGAGATGGCAGAACTGAAGAAGCAGATCCAGGAACTTCTTGACAAGTAGTTCATTTGCCTGAGTTTTTTACCATGGGGCGCGCCAGTTTAGTTTGTGAAGAAGAAGGATGGTTCGATGAAGCTTTGTATTGACTACCGGGAGTTGAACAGGGTTACAGTGAAGAACAAGTACCCACTTCCGAGGATAGAGGATTTATTTGATCAGTTGCAGGGAGCTTCACTATTCTAAAAGATCGATCTACGTTCCGGTTATCACCAGTTGAGGGTGAAAGAAGCCAATGTTCTCAAGACTGCTTTCAGGACTCGTTACGGCCACTTCGAGTTCCTTGTGATGCCGTTCGGTTTGACGAATGCGCCAGCGATCTTCATGGATCTCATGAATTGCGTATTTCAACCGTATCTTGACTAGTTCTTGATAGTATTCATAGACGACATTCTCGTCTACTCAAAGAATCACGAGGAGCACAGCCAACATCTGACCGCAGTTTTGTAGACCCTACAGAAGCATAAGTTATTCGCGAAGTTCAGTAAATGCGAATTCTAGTTAGAGGAGGTGGCGTTTTTAGGCCACATCGTTTCTAGCAGCGGGATTGAGGTAGACCCAGCGAAAGTTGCAGCAGTCAGAGTGTAACGCCCCGAAAATTTTAAGGTCCACGTAAACCACATGCATGCAATTATTAAATTATTTTGTATTTTAATTAATTGTTTTAATTGCATTATTTACTTATATTGTGCATATTTGCTTGTTTAAAATATATTTTTCTACATGATTGCATTAAAATGTATTTTTAAAGGTTATTCGAGTTGCGATCGAGAAACGGGGATCGAAGGCTGAAAAACATAAAATGTTTTATTAAATAATTGTTTTTAATTATTTAAAATACGAGTGTTGCTTTTTAGTATTTTTGAAAATATGGGGTTTTGAAGTGATTTTATATGCCGGGACGTAATTTTTATCGGTGTTGGATTTTCAACAAAAATACGAACGTAATGGCAACCCGGCTATTAAATTCACTAACTTATTTAAAGAAAACTATTTTTATATTTTAATTAAATTCTAATTAAGCATTAATGGGCCTAATTTGTGTGCTTAATGGGCCTAAGCTTAATTAAGAAAATAATTAACTATATAATATGTTAATCCCACCCCAAACCCCACACAAAAACTCACGCCACACACACCCTCACAAACCCTCCAAACACACGACACACACATACAAAATTTGGAGAAGAAAAATCGTAATTTCAAGGGAGATTTCTAGCCAAGGGTGTCGTCCCCGTTCTTCGCAATCATCGACATAAATTCGTGCATAAAATACGCAAAGGCACGCCATTATTCTTCCTTTACTCATCTATCACACCATATGTGGGGACCCGGGCTCTAACTCAATTCGTTTGGGGATTAGTTGGATCTTTGCTAGAAAATGTGGGTCAAAATTTTGCTTTTAACATTAAATCAAATGTATAAATGAAGCATGAAACTATTCTTTATTCGATTAAACAAACATAATGTACATACAACTCTGATTTAGTATAATCATATACTAGTGTTCAGAAAATCCAGTACACGTCTAGTACAAAACAACTAGTAAACTGCGATGCCCGAAATCACCACAATATCTTGATCTCTCATCTTGCTCGCGACCCTGATCCTGTCCCACCTGTTGTTATGCACACATACAGACATAGCAACAGCCGGATACTCCGGTGAGAACAAATCCCAGTATAAAACATGTATACATGCATGTCATGCAATTAAATACAAAATCATAACACATAAATCAGTAATTATGACACATTAGTGAATACAGATAAAACTCTTCGACTCTTATTCTTTGACTCGACTCATATCTACGTCTAGGGATCCCGGTGTGAATAAGACGTAACAAGTCTCCCACCTACTCTCCCAATCGTGGTGGCGGTACGTCTTATTCCTAGACTTCGGTCCTGTCTGTATCGAGTGTCTACAATCGGAGGAAATCTGCTCCTATGCGTCGATATCACCGAACGTCTAGCTTGGCAAGTCTGCCAATGACTCTCCTATCTTAAATACTTGAATATAAATCTATAAACAAAGCATCAACATATAAAAAGGTAACAATCTAGTATGTGATTTTGGGAAACTCAAATCAGATCTAATTCGAGTTATATCTTCCCGAATCAACATGAATTATACCTTTCGTTGTCGTAGTCTTTGTCGTAGTAGAAATCTCGATGTCGAATCTGTCAGTATCCACTCTGAAATGATACATTCAAGATGCATTCTATCACTTTCTAACTCAACTCAACACATATATAAATCACTAATCAATCTCGATACGATTCGACGGCATAACGGCGTAATCTTGCGATACCAATCAACTCAACAACAATCGATACTAAATTACAATCACAATCAATACCATAAACATGTCAAACTCTGAAAATCTGCATACTTTCCCTTCAATACATGATGGAATTTCATACAAATTCATACGGTACCATTTCTTTGATCCGGTTTCGTTTCTACATATCTCAACATATCAAGAACACATCATAGAATCAAATCTGGTTTCTCTCCAACATCATATTGCCAAATCAAAAAAAAACATAACAAAACTTACATCCTTTGGAAGCCTATGATGCAAGGAGCTCAAATATAATCTCGGATCGAAAATCGGATGGTTAGATCTTTCACAATTCAAACTCTAGGCTATGATGAAACTTTGAGGATTTCTGAACTTTCTCTCGGTGCTAGCTGCTGAAGAAGGAAGGAAATGAAGACAATACAACATTTTATATGCATGGCAAGGCAAGTGTCTTATTTTTCATTCAACACGTCGCACCGTGGGTGCGCTCACTTCTGACCGCGGGTGCGCTTAGCTCACGGCAGCCCCATCTAAAATTCAGAAACAGCGACCGCGGGTGCGGTCCCTTTTTCACCGCGGGTGCGCTCAGGCTACGGCAACCCTTCAACATTTCAAAATCAACGACCGCGGGTGCGATATGTCTTGCACCGCGGGTGCGGTGACCCTACTGTAATTCTTCACGTTTCATGAGTTACAACCGCGGGTGCGGTAGGTCTTGGACTGCGGGTGCGGTCTCTCTTGTATTCAAAACTCTACTTGCTGCCCTTACACCGTGGGTGCGGTAGAAACTGGGGCGCGGGGGCGGTGTCTTTTCATGTAAACTTCATAATCTCATCTTATCAACCTACAATTCTTGGGCATTACATTTCTCCCCCTCTTAGATATGAGTTCGTCCTCGAACTCGCAAGCAATCAATCAATGCATGTATAAAAGCAAGATAATTCAAAACTGAATAAATACTTACATCATGTGAATAGTTCTGGATATCTCTGTCTCATCTCTGATTCTGTTTCCCAAGTCGCTTATTTAATGCCATGACGATTCCATTGGACTTTCACTAACGGAATAGTCTTTGTTCTGAGCTGTTTCTCTTTCCGATCAAGAATCTGTATCGGTTGCTCAACATAGCTCAAGGTCTGATCAAGCTCAACTTCGTCAAGCTGAATGACATGAGAAATATCTGGCATATATCTACGCAGCATCGATACATGAAAGACGTCATGTATCCCAGATAGAGAAGGAGGAAGAGCAAGTCTATACGCACGATCGCCAATCTTTTCAAGAATCTCGTACGGACCGACGTATCGAGGAGACAACTTCCCACGCTTGCCAAATCTGACCACGCCTCTGAAAGGAGAAATCTTCAAAAATACTCTGTCTCCCTGCTCAAACACTAACGGTCTGCATCTGATGTTCGCGTACTTCGCCTGTCTATCTTGTGCCGTCTTCATTCGCTTCTGAATTATCTTTACTTTCTCAGTCATCTCACGAATCATATCAGGCCCAAGTTCTGGTACCTCTGAGATGTCATCCCAGTACAACGGAGATCTGCACTTCTTTCCGTATAACGCTTCGAACGGTGCCATCTCGATGCTAGTCTGGTAGCTGTTGTTGTACGAGAATTCACAAAGAGCTAGTGAATCTTGCCAACTAGTACCAAAATCTAGTACTACAGCTCTCAGCATATCTTCTAAAGTCTGGATAGTCCGCTCTGACTGTCCGTCTGTCTGGGGATGGTAAGCAGTACTCAAGTGTAAAGTCGTACCTAGAGCCTGCTGTAGACTGTGCCAAAAGTGTGAAGTGAATCGTGGATCACGATCTGATACGATCGACTTCGGCACACCATGTAATCTGACAACCTCTCTGACATATATATCTGCCATCTGATCATATCTGTACGTCATCTTGTACGGAATGAAGCATGCGGATTTGGTCAATCTATCTATCACAACCCAAATCGCATCACAGCCTCGGGATGATCGTGGTAGCTTCGTGACGAAATCCATGGAAATGTGATCCCATTTCCATTCAGGAATAGCTAAACTCTGAAATAACCCTCCGGGCTTCTTTCTTTCGGC
>NC_133307.1:10674403-10725122 GCF_012295235.1 Primulina huaijiensis
GTATCTCTGGCACAGAAGTCGGTCTCGGCCAACTGATCACAGCTTCAACTTTACTCGGATCAACAGAAATACCGTCTCCAGATATGATATGACCCAAGAAGACAACCTGTCTCAGCCAAAACTCACACTTTGACAGTTTAGCATACAGTTGCTCATTTCTTAACGTCTGCAATACAATTCTCAAATGCTCAGCATGATCAGTCTCATTTCTCGAGTAAACCAAAATATCATCTATAAAAACAATCACAAACTCATCCAGATACCTCTGAAAGACACGGTTCATCAGACTCAAAAACACCGCTGGCGCATTCGTTAAACCAAAAGGCATGACAATAAACTCGAAATGTCCATACCTGGTTCGGAATGCAGTCTTCGGTATATCTGAATCTCTGACTCGCAGCTGATGATATCCAGATCGCAAGTCGATCTTGGAATAGACAGAGGATCCCTGCAACTGATCAAACAAATCGTCGATGCGAGGCAATGGGTACTTGTTCTTTACTGTTGCCTTGTTCAGTTGCCGGTAATCGATACACAATCTCATCGAACCGTCTTTCTTTCGCACGAATAGCACTGGTGCGCCCCAAGGAGATACACTCGGTCTGATATATCCCTTGGCCAACAAATCTTCAAGTTGTTCTTTCAATTCTTTCAACTCGATCGGTGCCATTCTATAAGGAGCTCGAGAAATAGGAACCGTACCTGGTACTAGGTCGATGCTAAAATCTACCTCTCTGACTGGAGGTAATCCCGGAATCTCATCAGGGAACACATCTGCAAACTCGCAAACCACTGGCATATCTGCCAAGGTAGGACTCGATTTCAGTAGATCTACTGAATAGACAAGGAACCCCTCTGCTCCTTTCTGTAGTAATCGAGTCATAGACAATACTGAAATCAAAGGAATCCTAGCTCTAGACCCTTTGCCGTAGAACTTCCACTCTTCAGCCATCTCTGGTCTGAATCTAACAATCTTGTGGAAACAATCTACTGTTGCTCTGTACTTGGTTAGCATGTCGATACCAATAATGCAATCAAAATCAGATAATCCAAGTACAATACAGTCTAAATCTATCTCATGCCCATCATACTGGAGTAAACACGATCTAACAGATGTCACTGATATTAATCATGTCCCCAAAGGAGAAGAGACAGACACTACAGTAGACAACGACTCCATAGGCAATGCATGTGTCAATGCAAAATGCTCAGATAAGAATGTATGTGATGCACCTGTGTCTATCAGTACATAAGCAGAGTAACCGCAAAGCGAACAATTACCTGCTATCACGTCATCAGGGGCATCCTAAGCCTGCTCTTCTGTCAATGCAAACACTCGAGCCTGCTGTCTGGGAGGTTGGCTCACTGTCTGACCACCTCTGGCTCGGGGCTGTGTCGATGTAGGGACTGGCTGGAATGAATGAACAGATGAAGCTTGCCTCTCAGGCTGAGCTACAGAGCCAGATGCTCCTACACTCTGAGTCTGCTGTTCACCTCTCTGTGGACAGACCCTGGCGAAGTGGCCCTGCTGTCTGCAAATGTTGCAGCGACCCATCACGCCCTGACACTGCTCGGTGGCATGTCTACCTCCACAAGAACTACAGTAAACCCCTGTATACTCTGATCTCTGGCCCGACACTGTCTGTCTCGGCCCACTGGAGCTCGACGAACTGCTCCCTGATTTCTTGAATTGCTTCCCCTTCACTTTCAAACTTTCTTTCCTCCCGCTGCTGCTACCACCACTCTCGAATCTAGGAGTTGGTTGCTGATACTGACCCGAGGGCTGGGGTGGTCTAGGAGTCTGAGTGGTATAAGAAGTGCTTCGTTGCCTAAGCAACCCGGCTTCTGCTCCCTTCGCCCTGTTCAAGGCATCAGAAAAATTGTTGGGTCGTCCCGTGTTTACCAAAGTGAATATCTCCGGATTCAGGCCATTGATAAACTGATCCGCAACGGCCTCGTCATTCCCAGCAACGTGGGGAGCAAATCGGAGCAATACAGAGAACTTAGCAACATATTCTTCGTTGTTCAGCTGTCCCTGTCTCAAATTGGCAAATTCAGCACCTTTGTCTTTTCGGTAGGAGACGTGAAAGAACCGCTGATAAAACTCTGTCTTGAACACCTTCCAAGTGACCTCTGTGCCACGATGCTCCAAGGCTCTCTTCGTGGTAAGCCACCAGTTCTTGGCAACCTCTTGCAGTTGGTGCCCAATCAACTTCACTCGCCGCTCATCAGTATAATCAAGGGACTCAAATAACATCTCAATGTCATATAACCAGCTTTCACAGTCAACTGAATTTTCCGTACCCATCAGTGTCGGTGGTCGGAACGACTGAAACCGCTATAACAACGTCTCCATTGGTGTTGCAGTAACATCCATAGGGTCATTCGAAGTACTGCCCTGTTCTAGTGCCCGACCTGCTACTGGTTGCGGTACTCGTCGAGGAGGCATATCTGACTATCAAACGGATTAGTACACAATCTATACAATCTGTCTCAGTCCTCCTCTGATCATATACCTCTGATCCAGAATCGGTTCTGATTCAGTCTTTGCAATTAGATGCTGAAATCAACTCAGATAACAATAAAACATATCATAGGGAAAGCAATAAATCATGCTAGCACACAAAAGCAAGGAAGAAGGCTCATCTACCCCGATCAATCAATTCTATATCAATATAAAGGATCTATCGCTCTGATACCACCTGTTGTGGGGACCCGGGCTCTAACTCAATTCGTTTGGGGATTAGTTGGATCTTTACTAGAAAATGTGGGTCAAAATTTTGCTTTTAACATTAAATCAAATGTATAAATGAAGCATGAAACTATTTTTTATTCGATTAAACAAACATAATGTCCATACAACTCTGTTTTAGTATAATCATATACTAGTGTTCAGAAAATCCAGTACACGTCTAGTACAAAACAACTAGTAAACTACGATGCCCGAAATCACCACAATATCTTGATCTCTCATCTTGCTCGCGACCCTGATCCTGTCCCACCTGTTGTTATGCACACATACAGACATAACAACAGCCGGATACTCCGGTGAGAACAAATCCCAGTATAAAACATGTATACATGCATGTCATGCGATTAAACACAACATAATAAAACATAAATCAATGTTTATAACACATTAGTGAAAACAGATAAAACTCTTCGACTCTTATTCTTTGACTCGACTCATATCTACGTCTAGGGATCCCGGTGTGAATAAGACGTAACAAGTCTCCCACCTACTCTCCCAATCGTGGTGGCGGTACGTCTTATTCCTAGACTTCGGTCCTGTCTGTATCGAGTGTCTACAATCGGAGGAAATCTGCTCCTATGCGTCGATATCACCGAACGTCTAGCTTGGCAAGTCTGCCAATGACTCTCCTATCTTAAATACTTGAATATAAATCTATAAACAAAGCATCAACATATAAAAAGGTAACAATCTAGTATGTGATTTTGGGAAACTCAAATCAGATCTAATTCGAGTTATATCTTCCCGAATCAACATGAATTATACCTTTCGTTGTCGTAGTCTTTGTCGTAGTAGAAATCTCGATGTCGAATCTGTCAGTATCCACTCTGAAATGATACATTCAAGATGCATTCTATCACTTTCTAACTCAACTCAACACATATATAAATCACTAATCAATCTCGATACGATTCGACGGCATAACGGCGTAATCTTGCGATACCAATCAACTCAACAACAATCGATACTAAATTACAATCACAATCAATACCATAAACATGTCAAACTCTGAAAATCTGCATACTTTCCCTTCAATACATGATGGAATTTCATACAAATTCATACGGTACCATTTCTTTGATCCGGTTTCGTTTCTACATATCTCAACATATCAAGAACACATCAGAGAATCAAATCTGGTTTCTCTCCAACATCATATTGCCAAATCAAATAAAAACATAACAAAACTTGCATCCTTTAGAAGCCTATGATGCAAGCAGCTCAAATATAATCTCGGATCGAAAATCGGATGGTTAGATCTTTCACAATTCAAACTCTAGGCTATGATGAAACTTTGAGGATTTCTGAACTTTCTCTCGGTGCTAGCTGCTGAAGAAGGAAGGAAATGAAGAAAATACAACATTATATATGCATGGCAAGGCAAGTGTCTTATTTTTCATTCAACACGTCGCACCGCGGGTGCGCTCACTTCTGACCGCGGGTGCGCTTAGCTCACGGCATCCCCATCTAAAATTCAGAAACAGCGACCGCGGGTGCGGTCCCTTTTTCACCGCGGGTGCGCTCAGGCTACGGAAACCCTTCAACATTTCAAAATCAACGACCGCGGGTGCGGTATGTCTTGGGCCGCGGGTGCGGTGACCCTACTGTAATTCTTCACGTTTCATGAGTTACAACCGCGGGTGCGGTAGGTCTTGGACCGCGGGTGCGGTCTCTCTTGTATTCAAAACTCTACTTGCTGCCCTTACACCGCGGGTGCGGTAGAAACTGGGGCGCGGGGGCGGTGTCCTTTCATGCAAACTTCATAATCTCATCTTATCAACCTACAATTCTTGGGCATTACACCATAGTATTTAATTAATTTTGTTTTGCATGAAAATTAAGAGAACCTTGGTAATAATTTCGTTTTTGCATCAAGAAGGGTTTTTAAATCATGCATGTTGATCCAAAATCTATGTTTAACATGATCCTAAGGGGCTGCCATGATTAGGTAAGGTTTAAGGGTGGTTTCTACATGTTTTAAAGAGTCCTAATCACACAAATAAGCTGCACACAAGATTAGATTAAGCTGAAATCTTGGGCTGAAATCAGAAAGAAGGGCCGAGAGTTGTGTTGTCTTCATGGGTTCGATTTCCTTGCATGGGGCTTGGGGCTTTGGCCAGGGCTGGCTGGGCACGAGTATGGTCAGGGGCGAGGGCTTGGGGCTCGCGTATGAGGGCTGGGGAGGAGACCTCGCTGGATGGGACTCTCCTTGAGGAGTTTCTGGTGGCCGAGAGATTCCAAGGGCTGTGTCTCGGTTGGGGCTGGGCTAGGTGGTCTGGGTGATGGCTTGGGACGGTCCAAAGTGGGTCAGGGAGGCTAGGGCTCGTTGGTGGCTGCTGCGAAGAGTCCCACGCAAGTAGGACTCTCGCACATAAGGGGGCGCGCAGGTGCTGTCCATGTACAGCACCTTGCTGCTTGATTCAGGGGCTTGGGCTGGGGGTGGCTCGGGTCTGGGCGTGGTCCAGGGTCAGTAAGGGTCAGGGGTGGTCAGTAATTAGGTGGCTTGATGAGTCCTAGGAAACTAGGGAACCTAATACACCTAGGATACTAACACACGCACACAAGCATGCATACGGGTCCTAGGTGCAAGGGCTGTAACGTGGTTCTAAGGGCTGATTAATGGGTTGGGCTTGGCCAGTATGGTTCCTAGATGAGTTGGCTAGGTTTTGGTTCAAGATGGCTCGGGCGTGGCTCGATTAAATTGGGAGATGGCTCGGTGGGTTCGTTAGGGTGTCAATTTCGAAAATTATAAGGCAAAAACTGAATCCATGGGTCCACGGGGGTGGCTCATGACTTTTAAGGGTAGAATAAATCTTAAAAATGTTATGTTTAAAATTTGGGATCAAAATAACGAGTTTTGGATTTATTCGGGATTTAATCGCCGCACGAAACGCTAATTAACGAGTTAATCGAAAAGTCTAGTTTAAGCCTTATAAAATTATGAAAACTTAGGTTTAAGCTTAAATAATTATTATAAGTCTAAGTTTTTAATTTGGGAATTTTATATTAAGGTTTGTTTTAATTCGGGATTAAAACGCATTAATACGTCACATTTAAAGATTAATTTAAAAGTCCTCGATTTATGATAAATAAAAATATGAGAAAATTCATGTAGGCTTAAATAACTATTTGGGACATGTTAGAGTCAATAAAATTAAGAAAAAGTCAAAAACATAAAATTATACGTCCAGGGGTAAAACGGTCTTTTCACACCTAAAAAGTAGTAAACGTCATGGCAGTGCCCTGAATGCTGTTTTATGTGCTAATATAATTATTTTCTATAGTTATGGATGCTTATGGAATTTTAAATGTTAAAATGATATTTCAAACGATTATGGGATTTTATATGTTAAAATGATATTTTAAATGTTCAGTGAATTTTATATGTTTATGATTTAATATGTCAAAATGTTATTTTAAATGTTTTGAGGTTAAAAGGATTATTTTCAAATGTTTATGAGTTTTTACATGATTAAATAATGATTTTTAAATGTCCATGGATTTTTTATGATTTTAAGGTTGACATTTAAAATACATGTTGCATGCTTGGTTTCAAAAAAATGAAAAAATGTTTTGTTATTCATGATTTTCATGAAGTGATGTGAATGAAAAATATTGAAAGAAGTGAAGTGATTGTGACTAATTCGTTAATAATGGCGATGTCGTGAGGGTGATGGTCCCAGTGGGAGCCCGACGATCGTGTTTCCATTATTGCGAATATGAGGTTATGAGGTTTGAGGACGAATGGGAATATCGTGAGGGGAGAAGGCCTCAGAGGGAGTCCATTTATGGGAGAAGGCCCCAGAGGGAGCCCCGACGATCGTATTTCTATTCGATCATGTTAGGCCAAGGCTCAATTGACCGGTGAGAGCGTCGCTGATGTCCCCGCCGCCCAGTACTGTGGTTATATGTAGATGGATCCATCGATCATGTCATGTCATGTCAGGAAAGTCACAATTAACGATCTGAATTCAACAAAAGAAAAGAAAAAAGAAAATGTTTATGATCATGAAAAATGTTTTATGTTATGTCATGTTGAGGAAAAAAGGAAAAGATTAAGGTTTATGTTATGCATGTCATGAAAATGTTTTTATTTAAATTTTATGCATCATGAAAATGTTTACGAAAATGTCATGTTTGAAGTTTATGCATCTTCATTAAAACGATATTTTAAGTACAAGTATTTTTCACTGTTGCATGTGATTTTATACGTATTACTTGTTATCACGATTATGGTGTGTTGAGTCTTTAGACTCACTAGGTGAGATTGATCCAGGTGTTTATGATATTAATGTGATGAGAGGTCTTGATGGTTGACTTTGTTGGACTGAAGGTGCACACGACCCGAGGACCAGCGCTTCTAGCTTTCCGCAATTATGTTTATGATTTATGTTAAAGATTTTTACCTTTTTATTTAAGCTTTTGAGTGTTTTTTTTTTAGAGAATTATAGTATGGGCTGTATTTCTCAAATATATAGTTGGTTGTTTCAATTTTAAAATGGTTCTAAAATATTTTTATGCAAATGTGTATGATTCGGCCGATGATATGTAAGGGTTAAAAAAAAATAAATTTCTAGCACATTTTAAGCAAAAAAAAAGAGAAGGCAGACGTTTCACAGAGATTGGGTTGTGCCGCAGAATGCATCAGAGATCCGCAGTTTCCTTGGACTAGCAAGATATTATCGAAAGTTTATTCAGGGATTCTCTTCCATCGTTGTTCCACTCACATCATTGACAAAGAAGAATGTTAAATTTGTGTGGAGCGATGAGTGTCAGAAGTGCTTCGATACTTTGAAGCAAGCTCTTATCTCAGCACGAGTTTTGGTAATGCTGTCAGGGCCCAGAGATTTTGTGTTGTATACCGATGCTTCGAAGCTCGGTTTGGGCGCAGTGTTGATGCAGCATGGGAAGGTGATAGCATATGCCTCTCGTCAATTGAAAACCCATGAGAAGTGCCAGATATTTACTGACCATTATTTGTACGGAGAGAAGTGCCAGATCTTTACTGACCATAAGAGCCTCAAGTACTTCTTTTCGCAGAAAGAGCTGAATATGCGGCACAGGCGTTGGTTGGAGCTAGTGAAGGACTACGACTGTGACATTAGCTACCACCCTGGTAAAGCTAATGTAGTTTCGGATGCATTGAGCAGGAAAGTCGCAGTGATGGCTCATTTGACGATTTCGAGACCTCTTCAGCCTGAGATGCAGAGGTTTGATCTAGAAACTTATCCTCCAGGTAGAGTTCCCCGTCTATCTACTTTGATGATTCAGTCTTCTCTTCTAGATCGTATTCGCAGTGGGTAGTCAGCAGATGAGCAGTTGGCAAAATGGAAGTAGAGAGATGAGGCCAAGGGCAGTATCTTGTATACAGTTAGGGACGGTATTGTGAGATATCGAGACAGAATGTGGGTTCCTAGCAGTGGTTCTATTCGAGCAGATATTTTATCAGAGGCCCACATGTCGCCGTACTCTATTCACCCTGGGAGTACGAAGATGTACAAAGATCTGCAGTTACTGTATTGGTGGCCCGGCATGAAGAAGGATATCAGACGTTTTGTATCCGAGTGCCTGACATGTCAGCTTGTAAAAGTGGAGCATCATAGACCAGAAGGTATGCTCAAGCCTCTTCCTATTCCCGAGTGGAAGTGGAAAAATGTTACCATGGACTTCGTGACCGGTTTGCCGAAGTCAGCCAGAGGATCAAATGCTATCTGGGTGATTGTTGATCGTCTTACCAAATCAGCGCACTTCTTTCCTATTAAGACGACTTTCACCATGATTCAGTATGCAGAGTTGTATATCTGGGAAATAGTCCGACTTCATGGTATTCCCGTTTCTATCGTGTCTGACCGAGATCCTAGATTCACTTCCTCATTTTGGAAGAGTTTGCATTCGACTATGGGTACGAAGTTGTTGTTTAGCACAGCTTTCCACCCTAAGACAAATGGGCAGTCAGAAAGGGTTATCCAGATTTTAGAGGATCTTCTCCGTGCTTGTGTTATTGCTTTCTCAGGGAGTTGGGAGTCGAATTTGCCATTGGTAGAGTTCACCTATAACAACAGTTTTCAGTCGTCTATAGGTATGGCTCCGTATGAAGCACTGTATGGTCGCAAGTGCTGATCGCCTATTCATTGGGATGAAGTAGGGGAGAGATCAGAATTGGGTCAGAGATCATTCATCAGACCGCCGATGTAGTAGTCAAGATCCGTGATAGGATGAGGACTGCTCAGAGTCGATAGAAGAGTTATGCGGATCAGCGGAGGAGATCTAGAGTTTGCCGTTGGCGACCATGTTTTCGTGAAGGTAGCACCTATAAATGGTGTCATGCGATTCGGGAAGAAAGGGAAGCTTAGTCCGAGATTTATCGGACTATTTGAGATCCTCGACAAGGTTGGGACGTTAGCTTATCGTGTTGCTCTTCCGCCGAATCTGGCCGGAGTACACAATGTTTTCCACGTCTTTATGCTGAGGAAGTATATGGCAATTCCTTCGCATGTCTTGAACTTCGAACCGTTGCAGCTCACTCCGAACCTGTCTTATGAAGAGAGACCAGTGCAAATCTTAGACAGACAGGAGAAAAAGCTTCGGAACAAACTGGTGAAGCTAGTGAAGGTCAAATGACTTAATCATTCAGAGGAGGAAGCTACGTGGAAATCTGAGCCAGAGTTGAAGAGTCGGTACCCCGAGTTATTCGGTAAGTTTTAATTTCGAGGACGAAATTTCTTTTAGTGGGGAGAGAGTTGTAGAACCCGATAAATCAGATTACGTATAAGCCATGCATAATTACTATTATTTAAATTAAAATGATTTTTATGCATGACGATTTAAATTATTTTCTATAAATTTGTTGAGTTATTTTACGCAGTAGTTTAGTTATGATCTTTTCGGTTAAATAAGCAAGGCCGGACTGGAGTTGGAGTGTTGAAGATAAAATTTAATGATAAGAAAACATTCTTAGAATTTATTTAAGATAAATAATAATTTATTTTAATGTAAAATAAAGTTGAAGAATTTAATTAATTAATTAGAGATAAGTAGTAAATAAATTCTTCTATGTCCAATAATTAAATTAAAAGCCTAAATTAAAATATGTGATCAATTGAGATAAGTTAATCTAAGCTTATTTTATTTAAGAAATTGTAACTTAACATGTTAGTAAATTTAAATTAAAAATTAGTCATGCATAAAAGATAATCACTATCCTAAATTAATTATTTAATTCACTAAAATACTTAATGGGCAGATAAAACTTTAAAGATTAAAATACAAAATTAAGCAATATTTTACCCCATTTTAATCATAGAAATCGGCCACCCCTTGAAAGATTTGATATAAGTTTGTCAACTCTCCATTTTTTTTGATATCTTTCCCTATCCCTTCATGGTAGAATAATTCCGTCATTTTAAATCCCCACTAATTAATAATTAAGCAATATCCTTACCCTTATTTGACAAGTAGAAATCTGCCACCCTATCCAATTAAATCATCCCTCAATCCCACCATATCATATCATTTCCTATCTAACAAACAACTCAAGCATAGAAGGATTTGTGTGCCATTCAAATCTCCCTTTTATTTTGCAACTTCCTCATTCATTTCCTAGCTTTCCCTCTCCACCATTCCACCAAAAATTTCAGAGCATTTTCAGAGAGAAAATCGTGAGTTGCAAGAGGAAAAAAATAAGAGAGAAAAACAAGTAAGAAAAGAGGACTCCGTCTCCGCCACGCCGTGTTCATCGTAGTGACTTGTTTTATTCAAAACAAATTTCCAGGCATGTTTATATTGTTCATTGCTCTCCAATCAAGTCCTATAAATATTTTTAAACACTTTATACTCATGGTTTAAGGATCAAAACCGAAATATGACAGCACATTTTCTGAAAAATCTGCACATCATTTTCTCGGCCATCTCTATGCCTCTCGGGTTGTGTTGTTTTTGGTGATTTCAGGTGTTGGCTCGGTTCCAGGCGCTCAAGGCTGCACCTAGACACGTACTAGGGTGTGTTAGGATCATGTTGGTCCATTAGCTCAAGCCCCATGCACGCAAGGAAGGGAAATGACAGCAACTCTTCCATAATGCCATTTTGAGTCTCGATTTCTTGTTTTGCTGTCAAAAGGGAGGGTTCGGGTCTTGGTTTACCTAGGGCCTGTAACCATGGTTTGAACCCCTCGTTGGCATGTCTACGATGTGACCAAGATGTCCTTTCATGGCTTGGTTCATGGTCCCATCGGTTTTAAAACGTAACAACACAAGTGTACCTTTGTTTCATTTTCTGTTTTGGGTGTGTGATTTTCGGTCTTGAGTTGTTGGGTGGATCTTGGTTGGCTTCTAGCCCTTAGCCATGGTCCATACAATACTTCATGATGTCTAGATCATGCCATGGCTGATCACATGGCCACTGGAATGATACATGACAGCAAGATGAAGCAACAACCCACGCGTGCAGTATTTGTTTTCGGTTTCAAGCGCTGGGTTGTTTCGGGTGGCTTGGATTGTGGCTGGCCTAAGGCCCTTAGCCATGGTTCAAACCATACCTTATGATGTTGGTAAGAGGCTTTGGTCTGTGCTTCAAGCCCCAATGGCCAATAGCCTCGCAAACGAAGCGATGCAAGCACAAGCGCTATTGATGTAATTGGACAGCAGCTTGGGGTTCGGTTCAGAGGTGTGTTTCGAGTTCTTGGTTGGCTTTTAGCCTATGGCCTTAGACTGGACAGTACTTCAATGAGTTACAAAGGTCATGTTTTTGGTTGTTTGTGATTTGGTTAAGTTTAGAGGTCGTACGAGAATTTACGGTGCAATGTGCCAAAGTGACTCTCGAAAGAGCGTTTCATGTTTTGGCCTCCATTCACCAAATTTCATGAGTTTCAATTTTTAGGAGCGTCATTTCATCATGTTAGGCATATTTTGACGATGAATAAACGATGGTTTGATGTTGGTTCGGGTTGGTACAGAGTCATGGTTAGAAATTATGTTGTTGGTCTAGTTGGCCCGGTTTTTGGGTTCCATGACTAAGTTATTTTCAAGGGAAAAATCATTTTCATATTTTCATGTTAGAATTAGGTCGCAGCGAGCCTGGGAACGATCCAACCCATTCGGTAAAATAAAACAGGATATTTAATTATATTACGTGCATAAAATATAAAAGTTTATTTCTTGAGATATATGCGATATTGCTTGTGGCCACCTCACGTTCATGGGATTGCAGCTTATGGGGTTATTACTTCACCCGGTGACCTACGACCGGTTCATGTTCATGTATGGGTACGGATATCCAGTCCAAGGGCTGTGATGATCCCTACCGCCCAGTATACTGTGGTTTAGTCTGATCAGACGATTCATGTTATGTTATGTTACGTTACGTATGGGCCACTCGCGTAGAACATATTCTCAACAGAAAATTATGATAAGCTATTTTATGACAGGGCTCTATCGAACAAACATTTTTCGTACGATTTTCGGTTATGCACGTATTTATAATTAATCATGACACAATTTCCATGTTTACGTTACGACACGATATTTTTGAGTTGCATGCGATTTTATTATATATTTACTTGTTATTTCACGATATATGCATGCTGAGTCTTTAGACTCACTAGAATTGATTGTTGTAGGTACTGATGAGGTCGAGACCGAGGGCAAGGACTAGTGAGCTAGCTTGGGTCGCAGTAGTAGGAACCCGAGGACCTCATTTTCAGCACTTACTATTTTTAATCCAAACTCAGTTTTTATTTTGTCGAATTATTTTAAATTGTTATTCTTAAAACATTATTTTACTTCTGCTGCTACTTTAAACCTTGGATCTTTTCATCAGTATATTTTATGAATGAGGCATTTTATTTATTTAAAGAGAAAATTTTAAATTTTTCCGCAAATTTTCAAGTACGAAATACGGGCCTTTACAAAAAACTTCTTCAAGTTCAAGAATGATAGTGCCACAGCAACTTATTATGCGTTTAATAATGATAGGAAGACTCTCTATCGCCACTAGGTGAATGTGGTTATTTTTGTGATCCTTTCTCTTTTTGACTCTGTGAATTCAGCTCTAACTTTGCAATGTCACCGCCCATAGGTTGAAAATTTTATGGAACTCTTGAACGGGAATGACGAGTTCCGAATCTAGTATGTTAGGCTGAACACAAGGATTACATTAAGGAGATTCGGCACTTTAGACGGTCGTTCACTTGGCCCTGATGAGAAACCACCCATTACGGAGCTGAACCTAGAAACAAAGATTGAAAATGTGAGCTCGGATATTCATTTGAGTAAGAAAGAGACAGAAAGCAAGGGGAAAAGTGTGACCATGAGAACCTGCTAAATCTAAACAAGTGAATAGCAAGAAGAGCTTATAAAGACAAAGGAGGAGCTTGAGCTGATAAGGAAAGCCAAAGAAATTAGAAGAGAGGAGGTTGAGGATGAGTTGAAAGAGCTGTTAGGGCACCGTTTTCTAGCATCTAAGGTGCAGCGGAAATTTATACTTTTGTTTCAACGTTCGAAATAGTTCTTGGGAGTCGTATGTTTCATAGGAGTTTAGTATTATACCTTTGCGAATAAAACACTGGCTCCAAACTATTCTGAGTTTTAAGCGGAGATAGTCGTTCTCGTAAATCCCTATGAACAGATCTTCTTCTAGTTATCGTCAAATCTGGTACACGATCGGAGACTACGTTCCTGGCTTTTTGTACTAGAAATCACAAACGATATGTAGAACCCAAAATTCAGTACACGTAAAATCCATGCATTTATTTAAATTGTTAAATTATTTAATTAATTTTAAATTGATTTGAGTGATACATGATTTATGAAATTTCATTATTTTAATTATTTATGTTTATGCGATCCACGTCAAAATGTTTTCTTGAGTTTCATGTTTCAGACGATTATTCAATGCGGGATTGAGGTAGAGAGACAAGCGACGATTCTGACGATTTTAAAATGTGGTATTTTATTTTAAGTTAGAATTGGGGTATTTTAAATGATTTATTAAGTTTTTAGCATTTTAAAGCCTAACCTAATTTATTAAACTTCTAAAGGTTTAAAACTTGTACATTTTATTTTAAATTAGGGGATTTTGTTTAGTTAGTGGAGATTAACATTTTTAATTAGCATTTTAGTTGTTTAATTAAGCAATGTTCCCCTAAACAAAATTTAAAACACACGCACACACACTCTCCTACACACACACACGTGTTATACACACACTACACACGCACTTATACACGTTCACTTAGGGAGTTGAGGTAGGGTTCTCGAGCCAATTCTTTTCTGCAGCCACCACTACCTCCCTCTTTGATTTTTCCAGCAACTTCACACTCTTTTTGTAGCAAGAAAATCATGCCACGTTTGTCCCGGATCAACCCTCGCATCGTTCTCGGTATCGTTGTTTTGGTATTTTTAAAGATCAAAAGCATGTATACTCTATTGTTTCTGCATCGATGTCGTTATATTATGTGTTGTGTTGTTTATTATGCGTAAAAATCCTTGTATGTTGTGAGAAAGTTTGAGCAAAATGTTTGAAATGATTTTTGGATCAAAATTTATAAATCTAAAAACGGGTCTGCTGTCAATTCGATTTCTGTGAAAACTCGGTTAATTTTCTGGAAAAGTTTTCAACATATAAAACGTAGTACTTTTCAATACCTTCGATTTGACAGTAAATTCGTAATTTTGAACAAGAAACAAGTGAGTTATGATCGTTTTCGTGGGACTTCTGAAACTGCTATTTTATGAAAATTCGTTCTTGACGTGTTCTTGAAGTTTATTTGTTGCAGGCTTCATTGGGAACCGTCATGTGATCGTTGCTGCTTTTAGGTATATTAAGTATGCGGTTGGTTCAATTTTTGGTGCTTTGTTTCATATCGATAGGCGCTTAGTTGCATTAGAAGTCCTAGGAAGCGTTTTGGTGTCCAAGTGTCATGTTCATGGGTTGTGCTGCATTGTATGACTTGCATCGTTTTTTTTAGGCGTCATGTGAGTTTGAATAATTGCCATAGTGTGTCATAGGATGAGCCTCGTTGCTTTGGTTCGAGTCGTTCAAGCATGACTTTTAAAATTGCATCAAAATGAGTTCTTTTGGTTGGTTGTGCGCAGGGTTAGCGCCGCAGCGCTCAGCAGAGAGCGTCGCAGCGCCCGACCTGCGCAGCACTAGGGCCGCGGCGCTGCCCTAGAGGCACCGCAGCGCTAGCTGCTACGACTCTGCTAGCTCCGCGGCGCTAGAGCCTAGCGCCTAGGCGCTAGATAGTGCCTCAGCGCAACGCTGTCCAGCGCCGAGACTCTTTCCATGACTTTTTAAATCACTATTTTTAGGTCCATGTCTTCTAAGTATGGGAAAATGTTCACTCTTCATGTAGGTATTGTTTTGGGGTTCGATGTCATGGTTTAGTATGAGGTTTAAACGAGGTCAAGTCCCGAGCAATTTTGAATGTCGTAAATTGTCATTTCTGGTGACGAGCGTGACTATTACGTCTAAGTTATGGAAATTAAGTGCTTGAAATCACGTTTGTATGTGCAGCAGTGGCCCCAAGCGAGATCCAACGAGTTCCTCAACGCTATGTAAGTATGTTCGACGTGCAAAGAAAATGTTTATGTTTTTTAGGTATGCTAAATGTCTTGTGACCAATTATGAACGGGTTTGGAAGTCGGTAAACGTGGTCGAAGACCTCTCCACCCCAGTAAAATATGACCGGGTTTAGATCAGGATTGAAAAACGGTAAAGTATGACCAGGGACCAAGCCATCCGGTAAAGTATGACCGGGGATCTTATGTGTCCAGTAGTGGACATCCCTACCAGCCCAGTACTGTTGTTTAGTCTGATCAAGCACATTTATGTATGGGTCACTTGCTTTGAAACATATCTCTACGCAAAATGATGAAGTTATGCATGTTCTAGTATTTATGAAAATTTTTATTTTTCCGCAAATTTTAAAGTAGTTTAAAAGTACGGTACGTCACACGATTTGTGCGTGAGACTGTTCGTTCGAGTTTTCAAAATCCGAAGTCGGTGCAATGGTAGAGGTTTTCAACCCAAAAGATTGAAGTGGCCGAGACTTTGCTATGAAAGAAGAAGGATTTTTGTTGAATTTTGTGTGAAAAAATTCGTTATGTATTATGACCTCTTACGGTATATTTATAGAGTGCAACTCCTGATCCCATGAAGAGTTCCTCTCCCACAAGGATTCCTAATCTTTGTCCCACTAGGACTATATAATTCATTATATTAAAATTCTCATATTATTAATATATAATGTATTTATCAACTTTTGATAATGCATGGTATATTAATATCATATATACACATATTTTATATCATCATAAAAAATGTGTGTGTGTGTGTGTGTATATATATATATATATTTGCACATGCTCTTAATAATTAAATTAAATAATCATTATTTAAAACACATTAATTAATTTAAATCTATACTCCTCTATAATTTTAACCCCAATCGACGATCCGAGAGCGCCGATGTATCAAGGATACAAGTCTTATTCATATATTGAAAATCAAAATTTCGAAAATCCAAATTTTCACTTACCATATTGGACACCTTCCAAACGGAGCTGAAGTCAGAAACAAAGTTTGAAAATGTGAGCTCGGATATTCATTTGAGTAAGAAAGAGACCAAAAGCAAAGAGAAGAGTGTGACCACTAGAGAACCTGCTAAATCTAAACAAGTGAATAGCAAGAGAAGCCTATAAAGATAAAGGAGGAGCTTGAGCTGATAAGGAAAGCCAAAGAAATTAGAAGAGAGGAGGTTGAGGATGAGTTGAAAGAGTTGTTGGGGCATCGTTTTCTCGCACCCAAGTCGCAGCGGAACTTTAAAATTTTGTTTCGACGTTCGAAACTGTCCTTGGGCGTCGTATGTTTATTAAACCATTCATAGGGTATTTAGTATGACACCTTTGCGTATAAAATGCTTGTTCCAAACTATTCCGGATTTTAAGCGGAGATAGTCCTTCTTGTAAATCCCTATGAACGGATCTCTTTCTGGTTGATCGTCAAATCCGATCCACGTTCGGAGACTACGTTCCTCGTTTGAATTGTACTAGAAATCACCGACGATTTGTGTGTTGAGACCGTAACGTTCAAATTTTCAAAATCCGAAGTCGGTGCAACGGCAAAGGCGCGGCAGCGGAAGAAATCTAGTGGCCGAAATTTTCAACCCAAAAGGTTGATGTGGCCGAGACTTTGCTATGAAAGAAGAAGGATTTTTGTTGAATTTTTTGTTAAAAATTCATTATCTATTATGACCTCTTACGGTATATTTATAGAGTCTGACTCCTAATCCCATCAAGAGTCCCTCTCCCACAAAGATTCATAATCTTTGTCCCATTACGACTCTATAATTCATTATATTAAAATTCTTATATTATTAATATATAATGTATTTATCAAATTTTGATAATTCATGGTATATTAATGCCATATATATACATATTTTATATCATATCACCATATAAAATGTGTATATATATATATATATTTGTGCATGCACTGATAAATATAAATGTTTAAATATTATATGTTTTATAATAAATTGTATAAAAAAATAAGTTGTTGTATAATTATAAGTTTTTACTATTTTTACAGATTCGATAAAACAAGAATAAATTTGGCGTTGCAAACGGGATTAAGATGATTCTTGGACCTTTAGAAAGTTGATGATAATAACTACAATATTGGTGACAAGCATGAGATAAAAATATTCTCACAATTGGGATCAAATTAAGCAACAAATAAAGTTACCATAGGAGTGACAGTTTTATCATGCTCTAGTATTTTGACCATATCTCTCAAACTACTTGGTCAAATGGTTAAAATAAAATACCACATTTCAAACAACTCAATTATCCACATGTTTTATTTTACGTGGAGAAGCAAAATTGAATGGGAAGATTTTCAAAAGTAATGTGTATTAAAATATAATTTCTTGAAACACCAATGAAGACTTTTGTGTAAAAAAAATAATATTTTATTTGTGGTTGTCTCCCCAAATTTGGCTATAAATAGGGGTGCATTGTAATGAATTGAGATATCCCTCATTCTATGAACAAATCTTTAAGTTCATAATATTTCTCTCTTTATTTTTCCTTTATTTCATCATTTAAAAATAATTAGCATGTTAATTTCATATTCAAAGTTTTATACTTTGAATAATGAGTAGCTAACTTCCCAAGGTTGAGATGAAAAGGTGAAGCTCTTAGTAAGATAATAAGGTTATTAAAAGGTAATAATCTATGTTTTATATTATTTAATCATTATTTATAGTTTATATTATATTTATTTCTTTAAGCATTTTTATACCCTACTTATAAGTGGGAGTTTTGATTTATTGTTGCTATATGTTACCCTAAATTCTTGGTACCATTTAAATGTTTGTTTGGTTTTACCAACCATTTAAAGTGGATGCCTTGATTTATTATATATCAATATATCATATTATTAATTTCTTGGTACCATTTAAATGTTAGTTTGGTTTTACCAACCATTTAAAGTGGGAACCTTGATTTAGTGTTTACAAATATATATAGCACAATAAATACTTGACAACATTTATAAGTTTTGATATATATTTTATACTTATAAGAAAATAGTATATAACATAATATAAATATGATTATTTAATATATTGGAACCATTTTATTAAGTGGATTTCAATAATGTTCATCAATGTTAACTTTATTAAATTATCAAGAGTGGATCCTCTAATCTCAACTACTTAAATTAAAATTTGAACAATTAAAAATTACCAATTAAAGATTCAAACAATTAAAAGAAAAACAAAAACAAAAACAAACAAAAAGACATTGTAGTGGACTTGTAATTACCGTAGCTTCCCTGTGGATACGATATCGGACTCACCGAATTATACTACTTGCGGACAACCTACTATTGGGAGTGCAACAATCAAAGTCACAACAAGTTTTTGGCGCTGTTGCCGGGGAAGTATAATTTAATTTCAAGTCTATTTAATTTTCTTTCTTGGAATTTTTTTTATTGTTTTTGTGTGTTTTTCTTCTTTTTCTTTTGCATTTGCATGAGCATTATTTGGTCACGTACACTTAGTGGTCGACTCATTCGAAATAACCCTTTATTTTTACAAAACATGGCGGAAGAATCCATCCAGGAAAATGAAGATGAAATTCAATCTCAACATGATCATGATATGCGAAGAACACTTAGAGATCACATGAATCCTACACGTATTAGTGCACCTTCATGTCTAGTTTTTCCCCCTGATGCATCTCATTTCAATTTTAAGCCTGGTATTATCCAACTTTTACCCAACTTTCATGGCTTAGATTCTGAAAATCCATACATGCATTTACGAGAATTTGAAGAAGTGTGCAACACATATAATGATCTAAATTGTAGCATGAACACCATTCGACTTAAGCTTTTTCCTTTTTCTTTAAAAGATAAAGCTAAAACTTGGCTACAAAATCTTAGATCGGGATCCATTCGAACTTGGGATGAATTGCAACAACAATTTTTGAAAAAGTTTTTTCCATCTCATAGAACAAATTCTTTCAAAAGGCAAATCATCACTTTCACTCAAAAACAAGGAGAAACTTTTTATCAGTGTTGGGATAGATATAAAGAATTGCTTAATCTTTGTCCACATCATGGTTTTGAAATTTGGAGAGTTGTTTCTCAATTTTATGAAGGCTTAACACCTAAAGATAGGCAAATGGTTGAATTTATGTGTAACGGAACATTTGAAGATAAAGATCCAAACGATGCAATTGAGCATCTCGATTCATTAGCTGAAAATGCTCAAAATTGGGACACTATAGGTACAATCGAACCATCAAACAAGATTCAATCTCCCACATCTGGTGGAGGTATGTATACCCTCAAAGATGAACATGATCTGCAAGCTAGATCTACCTCTTTGGCAAGAAAAGTTGAAGCACTTGAATTGAAAAAGAATGATCAATTAAAATCTGTTCAAGAAATTGCGTGTCACATCTGTGATACAAGTGATCATTCTACAAAAGATTGTCCCACTTTGCCCTCTTTTAAAGAATGTCTCCATGAACAAGCCAATGTTTTGAACAATTTCAAAAGGCCAAATTTTGAACCATTTTCTAAAAATTACAATCCAGGTTGGCGAAATCATCCAAATTTTAGTTGGAGAAATGATAAAGCTGCACAATTTTCACAACCACATTTTCAAAATCAACAAAATTTTCAAAATTATGCACCTTATGTTCCTCCACCTAAAAGGAACTTGGAAGATATATTGAATTCTTTCATTGCAAAGCAAGAGTCTATCTATACTCAAACTGCTCAAACCATGACAGATTTGAAAGATACTCTTGCTAAATTTGCATCTGCACTTAATGTTCATGAAAAAGGTAAGTTTCCTTCACAACCACAACCTAATCCCAAGGATCATCATTCACAAACCGGAACTTCTGGAACTCAACCGATGGATCAGGTAAAATCTGTTATTACCCTTCGCAGTGGTAAGGTAGTGGAAAAATCCATTCTTGAACCTTGTGAAAATGATGATAAATCAACTCCAAAGGGTAAGGAAGTGGAACCCATAACTTGCAAAGAAGAGGATCAACAGATAGTGCCACCACCATTCCCTCATGCATTGAAAAATACAAAAAAATCAAATTTGAATTCTGATATATATGATATTTTTAAACAAATAAAAGTTATTCCTTTATTAGATGCAATAAAGCAGGTACCATCATATGCCAAATTTTTGAAAGACTTGTGCACCGTGAAAAGAAAATTGAATGTGAAAAAGAAAGCATTTTTAGCCGAACAAGTAAGTGCAATTATTCAAAATAATAATAATTTGAAATACAAAGACCCTGGTTGTCCTACTATTTCATGTATTATTGGAGAACGAAAGATTAAAAAAGCCTTGCTTGATCTTGGAGCTAGTGTGAATTTACTTCCATATTCAGTTTATCAAGAACTTAATCTAAGTGAGTTAAAACCTACTTCGGTAACACTTTTACTTGCCGATAGATCTGTTAAAGTGCCAAGAGGCATGGTAGAAGATGTGTTGGTCCAAGTTGATAACTTTGTATATCCTGTCGATTTCATAGTTTTAGATACACAACCTATCGAAGCTTGTAATGCAATTCCTGTAATTTTGGGTCGTCCATTTTTAGCAACTTCTAATGCTCTTATAAATTGCAGGAATGGAATAATGAAGTTGTCATTTGGTAACATGACCTTGGAGCTTAATGTTTTTAATCTTTTTAAGCAACCACATGACAAAGGAGATGAAAGTGAAAATGAAAATCTTATTGAAACTCTTGTGGAAGAAAACATTCAAGAAGGGAGTACTCGTGACCAATTAGATATTTCTTCAATTGATACTGTTAAAAAAAATATTTAAATTGATCTTGATGATTTTATCAGGTATCACTCTTTACCAGGATCAGAGAAAAAATTTGAGGTAAAATATGAGAACAAAGATGAACCACCCATATTGGAATTAAAACCTTCGCCAGAAGAATTGAAGTATGCATTTCTTGGAGAAGATGAAACATATCCGGTGGTAATGTCTTCCAAACTAGCAAGTGATCAAGAAGGTAAATTAGTTGATATGCTTAAAAGACAAAAAAATGCAATTGGTTGGACATTAAAAGATCTCAAGGGCATTAATCCACTAATTTGCACTCACAAAATTCATTTAGAAGAAAATGCTAAAACATCTCAACAACCACAAAGGAGATTAAATGCGCACATGAAAGATGTTGTGAAAACTGAAGTTGCCAAACTATTTGATGTTGAAATTATCTATCTTATTTCTGATAGTAAGTGGGTAAGTCCAACACAAGTAGTTCCAAAAAAATCTGGCATCACAGTGATAAAAAATGAAAAAGTTGAATTTTTAACAAGTCGAGTCCCATCTAGTTGGCGTATGTGTATTGATTACAAAAAATTAAATGATGCCACTAGAAAAGATTATTTTCCATTACCATTTATAAAGCAATAGTTGATGTCATTGCCAATTTACCCCCTCCAAAAACCATTAAAGAAATTCGTTCATTTTTGGGACATGCTGGATTTTATAGGAGGTTTATAAAGGACTTTAGTTTAATCTCTAAACTCATTTGTAACCTCTTAACAAAAGACACTGTATTTGAGTGGACTCAAGAAGGCCAAAATGCTTTTGATAAAATCATTCGACATTTAACATCAGCTCCTATCATGCAACCTCCTGATTGGTCTTTACCATTTGAAATCATGTGCGATGCGAGTGATTATGCAGTCGGTGCAGTACTGGGTCAAAGAAGAAACGGTAAGCCTTATGTGATATATTATGCAAGTAGAACTTTAAACAATGCTCAAATGAATTATTCCACAACTTAAAAAGAACTATTTGCTGTAATATTTGCATTAGATAAATTTCGTTCTTAATTGATTGGATCAACGACTATTGTGTTTACTGATAATTCTGCTATTAGATATTTGTTGACCAAACAGGATGCAAAGCCACGACTGATACGATAGATTTTGTTGCTCCAAGAATTTGACATTATGATCAAAGATAAAAAAGGAACCGAGAATGTTGTAGCCGATTATTTATCGAGACTAGTAACAGGATCATCTTATGAAATGACACCAATTAACGATAATTTTCCTAATGAACATCTATTTTCAGTTACTACTACATCTTGGTTTGCTAACATAGTAAATTTTCTTGTGACAGGAAAAATGCCATCACAATGGAGTTCTCAAGATAAAAGAAAATTTTTGAATGAGGTAAAAAACTTTAATTGGGATGATCCGTATCTGTTCAAGTATTGTCCGGATCAAATTTTTTGGCGTTGCATACCCGACAATGAGGTAAGTAGTGTCATTAAATTTTGTCATTCAGAAGCATGCGGAGCACATTTTTCTTCAAGGAAAACTGCTGCAAAAATCTTGCAGTGTGGATTTTATTGGCCCACTTTGTTTAAAGATACCCACGAAATCTGCAAGATTTGTGAAAATTGTCAAAAATTGGGTGCGATTTCAAAAAGAAACATGATGCCTTTGAATCCTATCATTGAAATTGAAATCTTTGACTGTTGGAGAATTGATTTTATGGGATCTTTTCCACCGTCGTTCGGATATTTGTATATTTTAGTTGCAGTTGATTATGTTTCCAAATGGATAGAGGTAATTCCATGTCGAACAAATGATCATAAACTAGTCATCAAATTTTTAAAAGAAAATATTTTTAGTAGATTTGGAATTCCTCGAGTCATGATAAGTGATGGGGGAACTCACTTTGTTAATAAACCATTTGCTTCGTTGATGAAAAAATATGGTATTACTCACAAAGTAACTACTCCTTATCATACTCAAACAAATGGACAAGTTGAATTAGTTAATAGGGAGATAAAGAAAATTTTGGAAAAAACTGTTAACCCAAATAGAAAAGATTGGTCTCTGCGACTTAATGATGCACTTTGGGCATATCGAACAGCTTTTAAAACATCATTAAATATGTCTCCCTATAGGTTGGTTTACGGAAAACATTGTCATTTTCATGTGGAATTGGAACATAAAGCTTATTGGGCGATCAAAACTTTTAATTCAAGCATGGATGATGCCAACAAATTGCGCAAATTGCAACTTAATGAACTTGATGAACTCAGAAATGACGCGTATGAGAATTCAAAGATTTATAAAACAAAAATCAAATCATTTCATGATAAAACAATTCTTAGAAAATCTTTTGAGATTGGTAAAAAAGTTTTCCTTTATAATTCGCGACTTCACATATTCCCAAGAAAATTACGATCAAGGTGGACAGGTCCATATGTGTATCCTTATGGAGCTGTGGACATTGAAAATCCTAAAAATGGTGATGTTTTTAAATTAAACGGACAAATGCTTAAACCATTTTTAGAAAATGGAATCTTTACAGAAGAGTTTATTTCCCTTTCCGATCCTTGATTTTTTGTATTGCAATTAATTTTGTTTTTTTTTTAGGTTTTCTTAATCTTTTTATTTTCTCGGTTAAATGGCGGATAACGGTACTCCGTGGCTCTCATAGTCGGTTTAATCTGTTTCCCACAATTGCTGATAAAAACAAATCATTTCTTTTCTTTTCAAAATGGATGAAATTCTCTCAAAAATTTGTTAATATTTTCCCTCTGTTTCTGAAAATGTTCTAAGAAAAATTTATGCAGGTAGGTGTGAAAGATTGAGATTGTTAATGCGAAAAAGAATTCCAGAAGATATTCGTCTTGTAATAAAAGCTAAGGTCCGATTAGGAGGTGAAATTCAACAGTCATTACTCATTCGGTATATGCCTGGATTAGGAAAAAGTACTTATGCGAAAAAACGAAGGGCCAAAAGTTTAGGGGTTTGTCATAAATGTTCAAGATGGACTTGTGACAAATGATACGGATCTTTGGGATATGTTTCCAATAACAGAGAAGATAAAATTGGTTTCATTAAGAATGGACCGAGTAAGGAGTCTTTAGATAACATCTTATTGACTCTTGAGACGCATTCCAGTGGACACGTGCATATTGAACTTCTCCGTTTATGGAAACAATTCCAAGACGAGCGTCATTTTAATAGTCTTGGGAATCCGAATAAAAAAACCATGTTTGCCAATTTATAAGAAAATTGGATGGAAGCATATCCTCGACTCATAGAAAGCGTTAAAGCCGTTTCTGGACGTTAAACCAGAGGAAAATTGTGAGCCACAATCACACTACTGTTTATATGCATGTGTGTTATTATTGTTTTTACTGTTTATTCTGTTTACAACTGTGACCATAGTTTTGTCATGATAACATGTAACCCCTATAAAATCTCTCATCTTTCTCTCTATTTTCGCAGACAAAAAAGAAAGTAAAAACATGGATGGATCCTCTGCACAAACATTGAAAAATATTTGTGTATTTTGTGGGTCGAGTCCTGGAAAAAATGAAGTGTTTGTAGAAGCAGCAAATAATCTTGGAAAGATATTGGCTGAGAGAAAAATTCACTTGGTATATGAGGGAGGTAATATTGGGTTAATGAGATCTGTTTCAACATCTGCACATCTTGGAGGTAGTCAGGTTTTGGGTATTATTCTACAGCTTTAGTTGAAAGAAATATTACAGGTGTTACGATTGGGGAGGAATTAAAAGTTTCTTCGATGTATGAAAGAATCACCAAAATGATTGAAAATTCTGATGCTTTTATTGCATTACCAGATGGTTTTGGTACATTAGAAGAAATTTTTCACACTGTTTCTTGGACACAACTTAATATCCATAATAAACCTATGGGCTTGTTGAATATCAATAAATATTATGACAGTTTGTTGACATTTCTTGATAAAGCTGTGGAACAGAATTTCATTTCAGAAAATTCACGAAGGATGCTCATCTCTGCTTCGACTGTCGACCAATTAATTGATGATTTAGAAACTTTTGATCATAAACATAATCCGATGATAGCAAAGATCAATTGGTCGCAATCAAGCAGTAAGAAAAGAAAGTTGGATCATTGATTCAAAAGTCGTGGATTGGTTTGCGTTTGTTTCAGTTTGTTATCTTCAATAAAATTCAAGGTGATATCTCTTTCATTATGTACTCTTTATTAATAGTTATTTTGACATTAGGGACAATGTCATATTCTGTTTAGGGGAGAACAAACTTATAAAAAAATATTTAAAAAAAATAAAAAAAAATAAAAAATATATATATATTTAAAAAAATATATTATTTTAAAATAAAACCATGTTTATTGTTTGTATCTTAGTAATTTTTGCAAAAATATCATACATTACATGTTTGAAAGGTTTAAATTAGAACATGTATTAATCTATTTAAGGATGTTTAAATTTTTATTTGAAAAAATGTCAATTTTAATATTCTGATCAATATAAAAATATGATTTATGAAATCTTTTTGAGTGATTAACCATTGTGATAAAATCAGGTATTAAAGTATATGGCCCAAGATATACCTTATAAGAGTGCCTAAAATTTTAAACTCACACATATTTTGTGAGTGAGTGGAGAGGACTGAGAAAACAGCTTTCGAGCCTTTATTGATCATGAGAGAGGCTATCTATTGTTTAGATCTTGAGTTCTTATTTTGAAAAAAAAATGATATTTCCTGAAGAAAAAAAAAGAGAGAAAAAAAACAAAAAGAAAGATGTTGAAGATCTATGTAATTTTTAAGTTATATGCTACGACCCATTTATCTCTCATAAAAGAAAAAAAAGAAAGAGAGAAATTTATTGTACAAATTAAATAAATATGTGGTCAAGAAGCATAAACTTAGTCTGATTCCATGATGTTATGAAAACAAAAAAAAAAGATCAGGAAAAAATATATAATAAGAACAACTAGATTTTGAATCAATGGATTTCCTATCTTTTGATTAGTTTGGCTCGTTTGTCTGTCTGCATTCTGTAAACCATTTTCCTGAGTATTTATCTGTATTCCAACTCCATGAGAGAAATCGTTCCCATTAATTGAAAAATTTATTAACCCGTGAGGATATGGAGTTGAGACTCTTACTAGGAATTTCTGAAGGCCATGTACATTTAACTACCTGAAAATAAGCTTTGAATTGATCAGCTCAGATTATTTCATAAATTATAATTATGATGATCTTGATATAACTTTGACAGTTTTCAAATTTAATTTAAACACTTGGATAATTCCGATTACATTTCTACTTAAGTTAATCAATATGTTTTATATTGCTATTAACGCTTAAATTGCTAGGGACTAGCAATAAGCTGGTTGGGAGGTGTGATAAATATCAAAATTGTACATTAATTAAATGTTTTATAATATAAATTTATAGTTTTTGTTTTATTAAATGTTTAAATATTATATGTTTTATAATAAATTGTATAAAAAATAAGTTGTGTAATTATAAGTTTTTACTATTTTTACAGGTTCGATAAAACAAGAATAAATTTGGCGTTGCAAATGGGATTAAAATGATTCTTGGACTTGTAGAAAGTTGATGATAATATCTACAATATTGGTGACAAGCATGAGATAAAAATCTTCTCACAATTGGGATCAAATTAAGCAACAAACAAAGTTACCAAAGGAGTGGCAGTTTTACCATGCTCTGGTATTTTGACCATATCTCTCAAACTACTTGGTCAAATGGTTAAAATAAAATACCACAATTCAAACAACTCAATTATCCACGTGTTTTATTTTATGTGGAGAAGCAATATTTGATGGGAAGATTTTCAAAAGTGATGTGTATTAAAATATAATTTCTTGGAACACCAATGAAGACTTTTGTGTAAAACAATAATATTTTATTTGTGGTTGTCTCCCCAAATTTGGCTATAAATAGGGGTGCATTGTAATGAATTGAGATATCCCTCATTCTATTAACAAATCTTTGAGTTCATAATATTTTTCTCTTTATTTTTCCTTTATTTCATCATTTAAAAATAATTAGCATGTTAATTTCATATTCAAAGTTTTATACTTTGAATAATGATTAGTTAACTTCCCAAGGTTGAGATGAAAAGGTGAAACTCTTGGTATGATAATAAGGTTATTAAAAGGTAATAATCTATGTTTTATATTATTTAATCATTATTTATTGTTTATGTTATATTTATTTCTTTAAGCATTTTTTATACCCTACTTATAAGTGGGAGTTTTGATTTATTGTTGCTATATGTTACACAAAATTTTTGGTACCATTGAAATGTTTGTTTGGTTTTACCAACCATTTAAAGTGGATGCCTTGATTTATTATATATCATATTATTAATTTCTTGGTACCATTTAAATGTTAGTTTGGTTTTACCAACCATTTAAAGTGAGAACCTTGATTTAGTGTTTACAAATATGTATAGCACAATAAATACTTGACAACATTTATAAGTTTTGATATATATTTTATACTTATAAGAAAATAGTATATAACATAATATAAATATGATTATTTAATCTATTGGAACCATTTTATTAAGTGGATTTCAATAATGTTCATTAATGTTAACTTTATTAAAATATCAAGAGTGGATCCTCTAATCTCAACTACTAAAATTAAAATTTGAACAATTAAAAATTACCAATTAAAGATTCAAACAATTAAAAGAAAAACAAAAACAAAAAGACATTGTAGTGGACTTGTAATTACCGTAGCTTTCCTATGGATACGATATCGGACTCACCGAATTATACTACTTGCGGACAACTTGCTATTGGGAGTGCATCAATCAAAGTCACAACATGCACCAATAATAAAATTAAATAATCATTATTTAAGTTATGTAATTAACTCATTAGTTAGTTTAATTCCATATTCTAGAATTATAACTTTGATCGACGATCCGAGAGCGCCGATATATCAAGGATACAAGTCTTGTTCATATAATGAAATCGAAAATTTCGAAAATCAAAATTTTCGCTTACCATATTGTACAGCTTCCAGTTTAGTGAACTGCTTTACCAAAACAGACAATTTCACTCTCCTTCCTTAATTAACAATTATGCTAACTTTCATTTCTTCTATCCAATGTAACCCGCTTAAAAACTCCTTTATAAGCATCATGTTTGATCTCCATCAAACTATAAGTCGCAAATTCAACTCCTTGAACTTTGACTTTCTCAACGGGAATACATAGTCCGATACTTGTGTGACCCTCAATGGTTCAAGAATACAGCTAGCCGTGGGTTCACATCTCCATGTGATTCAGAATAACATTTATTCTTAGTCGGGCTTACCCTAATTAGCCTCATTCTTTTCATCAACTCATTGATCAAGAACGTCAGAACTCATTTATGAATGCACCCATCGGATCATGGTAAGAGCGTCTAGTAGTGTCGCCCCATGATCCCCTAGGTCTCAATGATAGTCCCTGTAAGAAACTTAAGTCATGGTTAGCATACAGAACTTTCCCTTCAACACATATATCTCAATAAAATCTATAACCATTGGTTTATTGAGATTTGCATATGACTTCGATAACGATGTGATCTGTCTTTGAGTACAAATATTGGTATGGTATGTGCAACTAGAAAAATACCTTTTCCTAAAGCAAATTTCTTGCTCCGACCAGACTCTCCTTGCACTATTAACTCATCAGATCACATAAATATATTCACTCATAGGCAAACAGTGAATCCCCGACTGCATGCGATTGCTCCTACGTATTTCGAAACTACACTCAACCTCGTCACCTAATGACCCTCAATGGAGTCGATAAACGGATCAAAGTGCACGCTAGTACGTATAGCCCATACATTGTCTCGGGTCAAAGGACTAATGGTATACAACCACAACCGCGAACTATTCCACTCGATAAGTGAAAATCACTTGGACAGTCCGAGATAGGGTTGTTCAGTGCATCATCATATGATCATTCATCTGTATGAATGGGCATCTTCATGCTTTTGCCAATGAAACATGGCGTTTACATCACAGATATTAGTCTCAAGCTCAAGTGACCTTTATCCTTATTTTAGCCAACTGATTCGACTAAGAAACTATTTATAATATACGGTATACTTTCTAATGAGTTTCATGATCTTACGTTGCGAGACAGACCTAATGGTGCCTATTTTATATTCAAGAACTTTATCTATGCAGCTTGCATGGGTATATAGATAAAGCGTAATGCCATAATCAAATAAAATTGTAAAATATTATTAAAATAAAGATCATTTTACATTAGAGTCAATAAAAGTCCAAGACACAAGTTGTCTTACTGAGACCTCGGTTCCTTTGCTTGCGCAACGGCACTGGTATTGTCACAGTAGACCGGGACTTGATCAACTATTTGAGGATTGACTTCCAACTCTTGAATGAAATTCCTCATCCAAACACCCTCTTTTGTTACAGCCGATGCATCTATGTATTCGATCTCAGTGGTTGTATCTATTGTGGTGTCTTTCTTGGAACTCTTTCAAAAGACAGCACTATCATTGAATTTGAATACAAATCTAGATGTTGATTTCGAATCATCCACATCTAATTGGAAGCTATAATCAGTATAGCCTTCCAATTTTAATTCTCCACTTCCATAGAATAAGAACAGATTCTTAGTTCTTCCTAAGTACTTAAAAATGTCCTCACGGCTTTCTAATGCAATGGACCGGGATTCGACTGATATCTGCTTGCAACACTCAGTGCGTTTGAAATATCAGGTCGAGTAGATATCATACCATACATAATACTGTCTATAGCAGACACATATGGAATGCGGCTCATGGTTTCTATCTCTTCATAAGTCTTGAAGCACATAGACTTGTATAGAGTCACACCATGAAACATTGGGAGATATATTCTCTTGAACTCCTCCATAGAAAATCTCCTCAGTTTTGTATTTATATATGTGGATTATGTGAGCCCTAGCATCCTCTTTGATCTATCCTTATAGATTATTCCTAATACATATGATGTTTCACAACCCATAACCTTTATGGAGATTTACTAGCTAACCATAATTTAGTTGACCGCAACATCCCTACATCATTCCCATTGAGAAGTATGTCATCAATGTAAAATACCATAAATGTAATTGCATTACCACTAATTTTCTTGTATACACAAGATTCCTTAGGATTCTTAGCAAAATCAAACTATTTGATAGTGTTGTCAAATATAAGGTTCCGGCTCCTTGATGCTTGTTTGATTGCATGAATGGATCTCTGAAGTTTACATACTTTATGCTCACTCCCTACTGATGTGAATCCTTCAGGCTGAGACATGTAAATCTCTTCCTTAATATCCCCATTAAAGAACGATGTCTTCACATCTATCAGCCATATTTCATAGTCTTATCATGCTGCTTTGTGTTACTACTTAAATTATAATTTACCCAAGTGTAGGTTGTCTGCAAGTAATATATTTCGAAAGTATGAGATCGATCCACATATAGGTTATTTTAAGTTTAAATTTATTAATTTATAGATTACCAAATACAAGAATGAAGTTTACAAATTATAAATTTTGTCAAGGCTCGTTTATGTAATATTGTTTAACTAAAAAAAACAAAAGAAACCACCATAAATAATGGTTCCAAGAAAATTAAATATTTAAACACACACCTAATATACTATAGTTCTCACTATAGAAAATATCGAATTCACCGATATTTTATATATGGTACCAATGATTATATATATAACTATATAAATATATAACTGCATAAAGTAAATGTTAAATTAAATCATTATATTTCATTTAGAACAACCGACAGAGTCACGCTATGGTCTAAATGAAATATATGATTTAATAAGTTAGTTGCGGGAAAGAAAAAGTTAGTTGCATAAAGTAAAAGTTAGTTGCGGAAAGTAAAAGTTAGTTGTAGAAAGTAAAAGTTAGTTGCGATAAAATAACTGTTAGATGCGGAAAGTAAAAGTTAGTTGCGATAAAGTAAATGTTAGATTGTTCGATGTTAGTATTAAATCATAATATTTCATTTAGAACAACCGGCAGAGCCACATTATCGTCTAAATGAAATATAATATATATATATATATAATAATAATAATAATAATTGATGAAATATTTATTGTATCAAAATTAAACAACAAATCAAGATAACCACTTCAATGGTATCAAGCATTTGATGTAAATTGATAACAAAAAATAATTCATTTTTATACCTAAATAAAAAGAAATTAGCAAAATGAAAAGAAATAAAGAAAGAATATACAAAATATAAACAATCTTACTTCACCAAGAATTCATCATCTTCACCTTGACATAATAGATTTAGCTTTCCATGAGCTTACTTTTGATCAACACTAAAAACATCACCCATAATTTGGAAAATGAAAAATATATTGGAACTTAGAACTTTTATACACACTCACACTATATTTTACTATGAGATAGAATGATTATTAAGCTAGCACAAGGCCTCTATTTATAGGCCAAATGAGAGAAAAAATTTTATTAATGCCATATAGTTGTAATAGTAGACTTTGTCTCCTCCAACTTCAATTCAATGTCCCTTCTTTCAATGCTTTGTTCCACGACATTAATCACCTAATTTGACTCTGCTCAAAACAGCAAACATGTGGGAAATTGTCTGTAGATGAATTTGGCCACTTGGTTCACCTCATTTGGTTAAATATTGAAATAGTTATGATTTGTTTACAATATGCGGATCATGGTAAAAGTAAATTTGTCCTCCTTTTGATATTTTCACAATTTGATCATCTTAATGAACTTTTTGGGCAATCATGTCTTCTGCAAAGTTGTAGATAATTTCTCAAGGATTTCTAAGATGTTTGAATCACCTCCATTTGAATTTTCTAGCTTGATTTATCATTATTTTACCAACACGTAGAAAAATTGAAAATAAAACATATTTAGTAAGATATTTAAATATAAACAAACAATACTAAAATAACATAATTTTATCATTTTAATGAAACTTAAATTTTAAAATATAGGTTTTAACATATAATAAATTATTAATTTTAAGTTTAATCACACCCCCACACTATCTTATTACTAGTCTCTTAGTAATAAAATTTATCGGAAAATCACAACCTAGATTCTTTGTTCCTTTTATATATTCAAATATACAAACATATTCATTTTAAAAACAAACTCATATACCGATATATTTATATATTTTTTCATTTAATATAATAATATATAATTAGATGTGCTTTTATTATTATTTTTATTTTCACATAATATATAAAGTAACAATATATATATATATACATATATTTTTTTTATGATAATATAGTCAAAAAGATAATTCACACCACCTACCATAACATGTATAATATCGAGAATTTTTTCTTAAAAGCCTCAACTCCATATTCTTTCATGTCAAAATATTTAATGGATAGCTGATTTACACTCATGGAGTTGGAATGAATATTAACTCTCATTGAAAAAGGCTAATTATTAAAACAGACAATTAAATAAACTAATATTGAAAACAAATTATGAAAATTTACAAAGAATAAAATCTCGTTTTTTTCTCTTTTTTTCTTTTTTTTATTAACGTGACTGCAAAGTTTTACAATAACATAATTTTTTTTATCCAAACATTCTACCTTAAATGTCTATATATATAAACATTTATATAACGGATACATTCGACTCCTTTTGAAACTTATCCAACACAAACAAATATTTTTTTAGAACACATTTATAGTACATCAATCAAATCTAAAAAAAAACAATTACAATGAACAAAGAATTTTGCAGTCCGTTATTTATCTTTTATTTTTTTTAATAATTTTTTTTAATAGGGGAGTTATATTCTTGGAATTAATCATTTTTTAATAATCAATAACAGTTTATTAATTGTTTTCTCATTTCTCACCACTTACTCACAAAAGATGTGTGAGTATATATTATACTTTTACAAAAAGTATTCATTCAATTGTACATGTTAACAACCATACATTGACCGTTTTTTGTGATGTTAAATTAGCAAGAACATCAACTTTAGCTTTATCAACTTCAATTCCTTTTTCAGATATCACATGACCTAACACAACCCCAGATTTAACCATATAATGACATTTTTCCAAATTTAAAACAAGATTTTTTTCTTCACATTTTTTTAATACTTCTTCTAGGTTTTTAAGACAATTTTCAAATGAATTTCCAAAAACAGTTATATCATCCATAAAAACTTCTACAAATTATTCAATCATATCACTAAAAATACTTAACATGCATCTTTGAAAAGTAGCCGGAGCATTACATAAATCAAATGGCATTCTTTTAAATGCAAAAGTTTCGAAAGGACAAGTGAAAGTAGTTTTTTCTTGATTTTCTAATGATATAGATATTTGTTAATACCTCGAATACCCATCAAGAAAACAGTAATAAGAATTTTCTTCTACTTTTTCTAGCATTTAATCTAAAAATGGTAGTGGAAAATGATCTTTTCTAGTTGCATCATTTAATTTTCTATTATCAATATACATACGCCAACTAGATGGAATCCTAGCTTATAATAACCCTCCCTTTTCATTTTTTATAACAGTGATGTCTCACTTTTTAGGTACTACTTGTGTTGGACTTACCCATTTACTATCTGAGATTGGATAGATAATTCCAGCATCTAATAGTTTTAATACTTCATTCTTAACAACTTCCTTCATATGTGGATTTAACCTTCTTTGTGGTTGTTGATATGTTTTAGCATTTTCTTCCAAGTGAATTTTATGTGTGCAAATTAAAGAATTTATACCTTTTATATCTTTCAAAGTCCATCCAATAAGTAATTTAATTAAATCTTCTTCTTAATTTGGTAGAAGAGTAGTAGAAATTACAACAGGAAATGTTTTATTTTCACCAAAAAATACATATTTCAATTCGAATGGTATAACTTTTAATTCAAGTTTTGTATTGTCATCTTATTTAAAATTATTTTCGGACTCAAAACTTTCTATTGAAAAAACTTCAGATTGTTGATTTAAATTTTCTTCTTGTATATTTTTTCCACAATTGTTTCAATTTCATTATCATATTACTTTTCATTAATACTTGGTTGTTTACATAAATTGAACACATTAAGTTCTAGAGTCATATTTCCAAAAGACAATTTCATTATTCCATTTCGACAATTAAATAAAGCATTTGAAGTTGCTAGAAATGGTCGTCCCAATATTACTGAAATTTCATTATGTACTTCTATTGGTTGTGTATACAAAATAATAAAATCTACAGGATATATGAATTTATCAACTTGAACCAACACGTCTTCTACAATACCTCTAGGTATTTTGATGGACCTATCCGCCAGTAAGAGAGTAACAAAAGTGGGTTTTAATTCTCCTAAATTAAGTTTTTCATAAACTGAATAAGGAAGTAAATCCACACTTGCTCCCAAATCTAACAAAGATTTTTAATTTTATTTTCTCCAATAATACATGAAATTGTTGGACAACCAGGATCTTTATATTTTAAACTAGAATTATTTTGAAGAATAGAACTTACTTGTTCAGCCAAGAATGCTTTCTTCTTCACATGTAATTTTCTCTTCATAGTACATAAGTATTTTAAAAATTTTGCATATGAATGTACTTGTTTAATAGCATCTAATAATGGAATATTTATCTTTACTTGTTTAAAAACTTCATAGATATCAGAATCATTTTTTTTGTTTTTTATGATTTTTTAATGCATGAGGAAATGGTGGAGGTTTGTTTGATTTATTTACTATTTTAGATGATTTATCATTCAACATATTATTTTTAGAATTTAAGATATCATCATTCTCAAAAGTATCAGGATTATCATCCTTACTCTTTGATTTTAAATGATCCCTGTTTTCATTACTATATGGATCATTAACTATTTCACCGCTTCTAAGGGTAATAACAGATTTTATTTGATCAATTTTTCATTTTTTAATTCTTGATTTTGATTTTTAGGATTAGGTTGAGGTTGAGATGGATATTTTTTTTTTTCATGAATATTAAGTGCAGATGCAAATTTTGCAAGAATTTCATTCAAATAACTCATAGATTGACTGTTTTGAATATTGATATGCTCTTGCTTTTGGATAAATGTATGAATTAAATCTTCAAAGTTTTTTCTTGGAGGTGTAACATAAGGAATATAACCTTGATGATTTTGGTTATTTTGAAAATATTGTTTTGAGGGTTGTGCATTATTATCATTCCTCCAAGTAAAATTGGGATGATGTTTTTCATCAAGGATTATATGATGGTGAAAAAGGATCTAGTATTGGTTTTTTATAATTGTTAACATAATTTTCTTATTCATGGAGACATTCTTTAAATGAAGGTAATGTTGGACAATCTTTTGTAGCATGATCATGTGTAACACATATATGACAAACAATTTCTTGAATACTTTTTAATTGACCACTCCTTTTCATTTCTAATGACACAATTTTTATTGCTAAAGATGCAAGTTTAGCTTGAATATCTATATCATCTTTAAGATTATAGATACAACTCCCATTTGTTGAATTATTGATTTTTGTTGTTGGTGGTTCTATTGTGCCTATATTATCCCAATTTTGAGCATTTTCTGCTAATGAATCCAAATACTCCATACCTTCATTTGGGTTTTTATCTTCAAAAGTTCCATTACACATGAATTCTATCGTTTGCCTATCTTTAGGTATTAGACCTTTATAAAAATGAGAAACTATTTTCCATGTTTCAAAACCATGATGTGGGCATGTATTAAGTAATTCTTTATATCTATTCCAACATTGATAAAATGATTCTCCTTGTTTTTGAGAAAAAGTAGTAATTTTTCTTTTAAAAGAGTTTGTTCTATGGGATTGAAAAAACTTTTTGAGAAATTGTTGTTGCGTTTCTTCCCATGATCTTATTGAACTTGATCTCAAATTTTGTAGCCATGTTTTAGCTTAATCTTTTAAAGAAAAAGGGAAAAGCTTTAATCGAACTATATTCATGCCACAATTTTGATCATTATAAGTGTAAAGCCCTGTAATTAATTATCCGATAATTTGGCATAATTATAATAATTATTGAGTTGTAAATTAACATAATTATTTATGCCAAATAAATTCAAGAAGTGTGTTTAAAATATGTATTTTAGAATTTCGGAGAATTTAACGATATAAAATACATATAGAGTTTAAATAACACACGAGAGCAAAAATAAATACAGACCGGGATAAATGGGCTTGAGTTACTATTTTAGTAACCAAATACACAATATATTTGTATTTATACATATACATAAACACAACTTACCAAGGAGGGAGAAGAAAGGAAAAAGAAAAGAAAGAAACTTTCCCCCAAACCCCATTCCCGTCACCCTTGGAGCAACCATGGCAAAATCTCGATATCTCGTCCGTCCGACGTTGGAATCTCAATAAGTCTAAAAGAGTGTCTTCCTAACATCCTAGGCTTCAATTGAAGACAAAAATCGTGAATTTTGTGCAAGGATACGGGTAGATCAAAGATGCTGTTCCGGAGCTCTGTTTCTGCACGAATTCTTCAGGTTTTTGGGTGAGAGTTTTTGTGTTGCTGCGATTTTTGTAGTTTGAATTTGTAAAAATGACAAACTTTGTAGTGCTTTATGTTAGCTGTTTATAGCCACTGGGAAAATGGGTTTTTGATTAGAAACGAATTTGTTATGATTTTTCTACCAAAATGTGCAAAAATCGAATTCTGCAATTCTGCTGTGCAAGACACCTACTGTATTTCTGGATTATGGCATATAAGTATTTGGATTCTGAACTTATAATTCCAATGAAAGTTTTAGAGCTATGTGTTATCTTCGTAATGATATAAGATTCGTAAAATTCCATTAAGAATTGAGATAGTTATGCTCATTTTGCCGAAACTGCTCAATTACAGAATTCTGCCGCAAAGTGCGTATCGAGTAGCATCTTCTTGATAATTCTGGGATTTATCTATTAAGATTATGGAAATGGTTTCTTCTAAAAAAACTAAAATATTTTAGTTTTATTTCATTTCCAATTGGCGGATATGGATTTGGGTCAAAAATGAATTAGATATGAATTTTATGGTCATAGGTGCCGAATCTGAAACTGTAACAGAATTCATTTTTCTAGATTTCTGGTTGTGGATGTTTATCCATGTCAAGATGATTGAATTTCTTGTTGACATCATCTGATTAAATATGGGTTTTTGAGTTAGGATTCCAACCATGTATGATAAGTATATTTTGGTTAAGTTTTGACCTTAAAACTTAACATAGGTACAAGCTGAAATTTGGAAATATTGTTATTGAATTGGAAATTTACTCGACTTGTTATATTATCTTATTGTTAGGCCGAGGAGATGAAAGTTGAGCTTGTTGTCGTTATCAGTCGGTATAGGTATGTTACAGCTCAGTAACATACAATGGTAAAACATAAATTATGTTTAATTGTCATTATGTGTTGCACTGATCGTGTTTATGTTTTGTTGACTGTTGTAAGTTGTTAAATGCTTTCTTTGTTATATATGTTTATTATTGTGACATATTATTGGCATTTAGCATAGGGCATACTGTTGTGACATTCATGTTTAGCCATATCGTTCTTGTTAGCCCATTGTTGCTATCCGTTGTTATCTGGCACTCTTGTTTATCTCGGAATCATAGTGTGGCTGATAGGCCTATACACATGAGATCGTAGATGTGATTGAACAATCCCGTGGTTAGTGCAGCCTTTTGAGGTGAGCGCTGGGATTGTGTCATCTAGTTCATTTTGTTGTGCCATCTTGTTATATCGTATCAGCTGTATGGAGGCCGAGCCAGGGTGTTCTTTAGCACAGCTTGGCATACCTCGCATACTTGGCAGGGCGGTTTAGCTGCATGACGATGTGGCTCCCCTGTGTTGTTGCTCGAGCATTATTCCAATTGTTATCGTACCGTTTGTTGGCTCCTGTTATCTCGATTATTCGTTGAGCCTTTCATGCATTGCACATTACATTTTATTATATGATTATGCATGATTTATGATTATTGTTGTTATTGTTGAACTGTTTCATACCAGAATCCTAACCTCAGTTGTTTTCTAGAGGGGCTGTTGTGGTTGCTATTGGGCACCATGGTAGATCTCCCGAGTCATTTTGCAGCATCGGGCCGAGATTCCACCAGTGGAGCTCGGGATTGAGGTTGGATTGCTTGGTTCTGTTCAGTGGAGTCTCCCAGTTAATCTATATGTATGTCTTGAGTTTGTTTCAGTCTTGTATTCTAGTTTATTTGCCGGGGAGATGCCCCGTGTATCTGTAGTGATATTTGGTTGTTCTTATGATGTTTTGAGTCGACTCTGTGATTTTTATGATCTGGTGAGTGTTCGGTAAGTTTTAATTTCTGCTTAGTCCTAGCCAGTGCGGCTATAGGTGTTTAACTTCGGTTTTTGTTTTAATGACTCTAGTTGGAGTATATTTTGATATGAACTGATGCTTGAGTTTTCGGGATGTCCTACTTACGGGGAGGTCATGCCGAAATTTTTCTAGGCTCTGAGGTCCGTTTTAAAGCATTTTAAACCTTTTTCTACTGCAGATTTAAATCAAACCCTTTTTGTTTGATCATTAATTGTCATTAGAGTAAATGGACCTCACATTTTGGTATCAGAGCATAAGCTGGGATACGCTCGAACTAGAGTCTAGGACACTTGAGTCTTGGCAATAAAATTTGTAGTTGCGCATGTGTATGCTACTTGACAACATGCTTATGTGATTATATGATTTGTTGACTTCCATTCTAATTGTTTTGGAGTTTTATCGTATGGAATGGAGGGAGGTGGAGAAATTCCTGTTGATGAGATTCCTTTAGCTCGAGATCGAGGTTGTGGTCGAGGTCGTGGACGTGGTAGACATCGTGTCCATGTTGTTGATTATACTTTTGTTGAGCAAGCTGCGGATCAGCTAGAGCAGCTTAGGCTGGATGAGTTAGTTGTCCGTTTCCACTCTATGCATCCACCTCGATTCAGTGGTTCTGAAGGAGCTGAGAAAGCTGAATTATGGATTTCTGAGATTGAGGAATTGTTTGATTTGATCGAGTATCCTTCAGAGCATCGATTGAGATTAGATGTGAATTAGTTGAAAGATCGTGCCAAAATGTGGTGGTCTACTACATTGATGACCTTAGATGCTCAGAGGATTGTTCCATCGTGGGATATATTCAAGCTGAAGTTTAAGCAAAGCTATTGTCCTCCACCATTTTACAATTCTAAGGCCTCGAAGTTTCATAACTTGAAGCAGGGCGATATGTCAGTTGCGGAGTATGCGGATACTTTTTATGCTATGCTGAGATATGCGCCTCATGTGGCTGCAAGTCAGGTTGCGGTTGTTGAAAGTTTCATTGAAGGATTGAACGATCATCTGCACCATTTTGTTTCTACCGGTAAGCCACTGAATTATCTTGAAGCAGTGGAAATAGCAAAAAGGGCTGAAGCTAGTCTTAAGAGGAGTGGCAATCGGGTTCCTACCCAACATCATCAGTCGGAGAGGCAACAGTTCAATCAATCTGGGTCTGCATCTCTTCGTCCACGTGGGAAGCAATTTAAGAAGCCTGGTTCTAGTTCTTCTAGTTCAAGGAGTTCAGGGATCCGTGGGGGATATCGTTATAGTGGACCTTACTGTGATCATTGTGGAGGCAAGCATTCCAGTAATCAGTGCGTTGGAGTTCAATGGGTTTGAAATGTTTGTGGTCGGCCGGGTCATTTTGCTAGAGTTTGTCCTAGTAAGACATGAAAATAAGCTCAGGCAGGTACTGGAGTTCAAAGTAATAGATTCCCAGCAGTATCTCAGTCTTCCCACCAGCCTAGTCGCCCTTCATATCAATCCAAAGGGCAAGGTGGTCAGCAGAATCAATCACTTGTTCGTGTATTTGCCTTGACTGAGGATGAGGCTCAGGCAGCTCTAGTTACTGTCATTACCGGTAAGTGTACTTTATGTGGTTTTATAGCACGAGTGTTATTTGATACTGGAGCATCTCATTCCTTTCTTTCTCATCCATTCGTTGTTTCGCATGATCTTCGCACCACTAGTATGAATTCCAATCTATCTGTTACTACTCCGATGGGCAGAATGATTATCACTGATAATGTGGTATTCAATTCGGTTTTGTTTCACGATGAAAATGTTCTATATCCGAATCTCATAGTCCTACTATGCATGACTTTGATTGCATCGTTGGTATGGATGTTTTGACTGCAAATCGTGCAACTGTTGACTGTTATCGAAGAATAGTTCGTTTCAGGCCTAGCTTTACTCTTAAATGGAATTTCTATGGCCGTGGTTCTCAAGCCAAGATTCCTCTAGTTTCTGCCATTGAGATGAATCGATTGTTAGATTCTGGTAATGAAGTTTTCTGGTTTATACTGTAGAGCCCGATAAATCATATTACGTATAAGCCATGCATAATTACTAATATTTAAATTAAAATGATTTTTATACATGCATGATGGCTTAATTCATTTTAAAACTTTGTTAAGTTATGATTATTTATTTTACGCACAAGTTTAGTTTTTGTCTTTTCGGATAAGTACGCGAGGCCGGACTGGAGTTTGGGAAATTGAGATAAGATTAATAATAAGAAAATATTCCTAAATTTAATTTAAGCCAAGGAATAATTTATTTTAATGTAAAAGAATCTTTAAGGAATTATTTAATTAATTGAAGTTAAGTTAGTAAATAAGTTCTTTTATGTCCAATAATTAATTAAAAGCCTAAATTAAAATGTGTAACTAATTGGGATAAATTAATCTAGGCCTATTTTATTCAAGAAATTATACCCTAACATGTTAGTAATTTATTTTAAGACTTAGCCATGCATGCAAGAAAATTACTATCCTAAATTGATTTATTAATTCACTAAAATACATATTAGGTGTTTAAAACTTTAAAGATTTAAAATACAAGATTTAAGCAATATTTTACCTTCTTTGTCTTGCAAAATTTCGGCCCCTTAGAATCATTCCTTGCATGTTTTGGCAACTCTCCATTTTTTATTCTTTTCCTTAACCTTTCTTTGTATGATAATTCCCTCACTTTTAAATCCACAATAATTAATAATTAAGCAATTTATTGCACCTAATTAAACCTCAAAATTAGCCTAGCCATTCCCTCATTTTCGAGCAACTAGAAGGAAGAAAATCATTTCCTTGTGCCATTCCATTCCTTAAATTTGAAATTTCCCTCTGATGCATTCTTGACTCCTTTATTTTTCCTTGTAACCTACCCTTTCATTCCTCAACACTCCTTCACCCCCTCACGTTTGAAAATTTCAGAGAAAATAGCAGCAAGAAATCGTGAGCCTTCAACAAGAAAACAAGAAAGAAAAGAAACTCTGTCTCCGCCGCGCCGTGTTCGTCGTATAGTTTGTTTTCTTTCTTAATCAAATTTCAGGCATGTATATGTTATTCTTTTCTCTTCAATCAAATCCTATACATGTTTTTAAATCATATTTTATTCATGAATCATGAAGCATATTCAAAAATTTGACAGCAACTTTCTTGTAAAATTTGTGCAGTATTTTTCTCGGCCACCACTTGTGCTTCACGGTTTGGTTAGTTTTGTTGATTACGGAGGTTGCTCGATCCCAGGCACTCAAGGCTGCATCTAGGCATGTACTAGGGTGTGTTAGGATCATGTTGGTCCATTAGTTCAAGCCCCATGAACTCAGGAATCAAGACTTGACAGCAACTCCCCATAGTTGCAAGTTTAAGTCTCGAATTTGTGCGTTGGTTGTCTAAGGTGAGGTTCGAATCTTGGTTGGATTTTGGGCCCGTAACCATGGTTAGGACCTGCTATTAGCATGTTTAGGATGTGACCGAGATGGCCTTTCAAGGCTTGGTTCATGGACCCATCGATTTTTAAAACAAAACATGCAAGTGTCCCTCGGTTTCATTTTTCTGTTTTGGGGTGTGAGTTTCGGCCTTTGGGGTTTTGGGTGGATCTTGGTTGGCTTTTAGCCCTTAGTCATGGTTCATACAATACTCCAACATGTCAAGGTCGAGCCATGTTTGATCATATGACCACTGGAACGACACAAGACAGAAAGCGATCCACACCATCGCATAGTACAGAATTTTGTCGGTGTTCTCGGTTTGAGCTTCGAGTTGTCCTAGGTATTTGCTTGAGTTGTGTTTGGCCAAGTGCCCTTAGCCATGCTTCAAGTCACCACTTAGGATGTTGGTAAGATACTTTGGTCGGTGGTTCAAGCCCCAATGGCCACTTGTTCTTAAACCACGCAAAGGAAGCGCAGCTGCTGCCATTACTTTTGACAGCAACTTTGTCGTCGGTTCAGAGGTCATGTTTGAGTTCTTGTTTGGCTTTTAGCCTATGGCCTTGGACTGGACAGTACTTCAATGAGTTAGGAAGGTCATGTTTTTGGCCGTTCGTAATTTGGTTAAGTTTAGCAGTCATATGAGAATTTACGGTGCAATGTGCCAAAGTGACTCTCGAAAGAGCGTCTCATTATTTTGGCCTCCATTCACCTTTTTCGTGTATTACAACCCTAGGGTTATGTTTTCCAGTATTTTAGGTGTATTTTAATCATGGCTAAACGATTGTTCGATGTTGGTTCGGGTTGGTACGAAGCCATGGTTGAATACTAAGTTTGTTGGGCGTAGTTGTCTCGTTTTTGGTTCGGTTATGAAGTCTTTGTCAAGTCAAGATTATTTGCATGTTTCACATGTTAGAACTAGGTCGTAGCAAGCCTGGGAAGGATCCAACTCATCCGGTAAAACGGGGTTATAATTATATTACGTGCATAAAAGATAAAATGCTTATTTTTGAGATATATGCGATATGTCTTGTGGCCACCTTACGCTTATGGGATTGCTTCACCCGGTGACTTACGATCGGTTTACGATTATGTATGGGTACGGATATCCAGTCCAAGGGCTGTGATGATCTCTACCGTCCAGTATACTGTGGTTTAGTCTGATCAGACTTGCATGTTATGTTATGGGCCACTTGCTTAGAAACATTATCTCTACAAGAAAAAAAAATTACGGTATGATATTTTATGACAGGGCTCTATCGAGCAAATCTTTTACGTACGATTTTCAGATATGCACGTATTTATAATTACTCATGACACGATTTTCACCTTATGCTTTATGATACGATATTTTTACGTTGCATGCGATTTTATGATATATTTACTTGTTATTCACGATATATGCATGTTAAGTCTTTAGACTCACTAGACTTGATTGTTGTAGGTACTGATGAGGTCGGGACTGAGGGCGGGGACCAGTGAACTGCTTGGGTCAGCAGTAGTAGGAACCCGTGGACCTCATGTTTCAATTTATTCTCATTTTCATGTTCAAAGTCATCTTTTTATATGTTGGATATTTATTTTTTTTAAGTTGTTGTTTTGAAACAAAATAATTACTTCCGCTGTTATTTTTAAAGTTAAACTTATTTATCATTTTATTTTATGAATGATGCATGTTATTTATTTAAAAAGAAAAATTTTAAATAATTCCGCAAAAATTACGAATACGAAATACGGGCCTTTACGGTTGGTATCAGAGCCTATGTTCTTGTAAAGGGTTGTACTACTACTGACCTCGAGAAGCTCATAAAGTCATGTCTTCGGTCTGTAAGTTTTACGTTTACGCATTTCGTTTAAAACATGAGATATTTTAACATCATATTTTCATGGAACGTTTTATTTCAAGATTATGATTATGCAGTCATTATTTAAATTTAAAGAAATAATAGGATTATGCATGTTGGTTACATAGTGGGTTGTATATATGGAACAGTATGCCTCCTAGACGCATTCATGACCGCACGAGAGAGGACGAGCATCGTCATGAGGACGGTGAGGATCATAGGCAGGAAAGAGATTTACCGCCACCCCCTCCACCAGACATGAACGCCCAGATGTTAGCTAGGATGACTCAGTTCTTCGCACAGTTTGTGGGGAACCATGCTGTGGCAGCCAGGCAGACGGGGCCTGAGGCTATCTGTGAACGGTTCATGAAAATGAGGCCAAAGGAGTTCTCAGGGACGACAGATCCTATGATTGCCGAGACCTGGATTAAGTCCCTTGAAGGTATCTTCGAATTCATGGGGCTTGAAGATGGAGGAGATGCTCGCCTGTGGTGGGAAGGAGCATCTGTAGCCCTAGATTTGGCTACTCTGAGCTGGAGCGCTTTACAGAGGTATTCTACTTTAAATATTTTACTGACGAGGTGCGTTCCAGATTGACCAGGGAGTTCATGACCCTGAGGCATGGAGACATGACTGTTACGGAGTTTATCCGTAGATTTGAGAGGGGTTGCCATTTTGTGCCCCTGATTGCAAATGATGCCGGAGCCAAGTTGAGGCATTTTCTGGATTGTCTACGGCCGATCTTGCGCCGCGATGTTAGGGTAGCTGGCCCTACTACTTATGATGTCGCTGTCTTCAGAGCTCTAGCAGCAGAACAGGATCAGAATGATATTGAGAGAGATCGCCAGGGCAAGCGACCAGTCCAAGCGCCGCACCGCCCTCCTCATCAGCAACATCAGAGTAAGAAGCCTTTCAACGGCCCATTTAGGAACAGAGGACAACAGCAGCCGGGAAGGGCAGTCCCGAGGACCTCAGAGTACCCAGTCTGTGCTAAGTGCGCAGGCCGTCATGCTAGTGCTTGTATTTATGGTTCGAGGAAGTGCTACAAGTGTGGTAGTCCTGACCACTTACTGAAGGAGTGTCCTCAGGGGATTCTGCCTACCCAAGGCAGAGTTTTTGCCCTCCATGCAGCAGAGACGAACCCAGAGACAATGCTCATGACAGGTATCTTAAAGCTTTAAGTTTGTTTTTGGAATTTAATGTTTTGGGTTGAGATCTTGAACTTAGAATTTGTGATAGGATAGCATGCTCTAATCAGTGTTATTTCCGGGAATTTAGGTTAGAAGAACTTTGACCTTTGCACGTCTATAAGTTTAATTCTTTTAACTATTGGGTTCAGCATGATGTTCCAACCTTTCAGGGAGAATTTTTATAGCTGGTTCAGCTACCAATGACTTGATAGATTCAGGGGCTACTCATTCATTCATTTCAGAGATCTTTGCGAATTTCCTCAAGGTCCAGACCATTGGGCTAGATGTAGCGTATTCAGTAGTACTGCCTTCGGGAGAGGAGCTGACAACTACTAATGTGGTCCGAGACATAGACCTCGAACTTCATGGCAATCTGGTTTATGCGGATCATATCGTATTGCCGATGCCAGAGTTTGATATTGTAGAGGCCCGTATTTCGTGTTTGTAAATTTGCGGCATTATTTAAAATTTTTTCTTATTAAAAATAAATAACGTGTCTCAATAATAAACTGATAAAAAGTTTAATGTTTAAATAGCAGCGGAAGTAAATATTTGTTTCAAAACAACAACTTAAAATAATTCATCGTGATGAAAATGAGTTTGCATAATCATGATAAATAAACTGAAGCATGAAGTCCTCGAGTTCCTACTACTGCTGACCCAAGCTACCTCACTGGTCCCCGCCCCCGGTTTCGACCTCATCAGTACCTACAACAATCAAGTCTAGAGAGTATAAAGACTCAGCATGCATATATCATGGATAACAAGTACATATATCATAAAATTGCATGCAACGTAAAAATATCATATCGTAAAGCGTAACGTAAAAATCATGTCATGAGTAATTATAAATACGTGCACAACTGAAAATCATACGTAACATGTTTGATCGATAGAGCCCTGTCATAAAATAGCATATCTGTTGAGATAATGTTCTACGCAAGTGGCCCATAACTCCCATAACTTAACGTGAGCGCCTGATCAGACTAAACCACAGTATATTGGGCGGTAGAAATCATCACAACCCTTGGACTGGATATCCGTACCCATACATAATCATAAACCGGTCGTAAGTCACCGGATGAAGAAATCCCATAAGCGTAAGGTGGCCACAAGACATATCGCATGTATATAAAAAATAAACATTTTATATTTTATGAACGTAATATATTTAAAATCCTGTTTTATTTTACCAATTGGGTTGGATCCTTCCCAGGCTCGCTGCAACATAATTCTAACATAAGAAGCATGTAAATAAACTTAACTTGACCAACCCTTCAAAAATCGAACTAAAAACAAGACAATTACGCCCAACAACTTAGTATTCAAAAATGTCTTCGTACCAACCCGAACCGACATTGAACCATCGTTTAGCCATGATTAAAATACACCTAAAACGATGAAATAATGTCCATACTAACGGAAATGCACGAAAATGGTGAATGGAGGCCAAAATCGAAAAACGCTCTTTCGAGAGTCACTTTGGCACATTGCACCGTAAATTCTCGTACGACCTCTAAACTTAACCAAATCACAAACGGCCAAAAACATGGCATTCCTAACTCAATGAGGTACTTTCCAGTCCATGGACATAGGCTAAAAGCCAACCAAGATCTCGTACGTGACCTCTGAACCGCAGCAAAGCTGTTGTAAAATTCCAGTGGCAGAAACTGTGCTTGCTTTGCTTCGATTACAAGGCTAATGGTCATTGGGGCTTGAACCACTGACTACTGCCTCTTTCCAACATCCTAAGGTATGGTTTGAACCATGGTTAAGTGTTGGAAACTTAATTTCGGATGTTTGACAAACCGATTATTTATTGGAACTAACTGATCAAATATTCGATCTATACAGCTTGCCTAACTAAAGAGTATCGCGCACATTATCTAAGGCAACAAAACCCAGCTGAACTGAACTTTCGAAAAAAACCAACTGATCAGTTGGAAACTGATCATTTGAACTTAATTGAATTCTCGAAGACAGCTGACTGAGCAGTTGGAAACCGACCAGTTGATATATTCAGCCGTATGCTTCCTTCAACTGAACATGTCTCGGGAAAGAACGATCAAACGACAAAGAGACATAGAAGATTGCAACGCCGCACCTAAATCAATACAGCTTACAACAACGCATTTCGGCGAAAGCAGTTAAGACGCCACATCACAATAAATGAAGGAAACAATATCCAAGGAATAATCAAGTAAAAAATCAACGGATACAAAGATTCAAATTCATCTCAAGTTACCTTTGGAAAGAAAGCATATAAATAAGTGAACAAAGCCGCTGAGAAGTAGAGAACAATTAACTCATTATTGAAGCTTGCTGTTACGCTGCTAAAATCACAATTCACAGCTCACGTATATCAGATATATCAGTAGCATCTAAAGCTACACTTTGAGCGTGTTAGCACTTTGTAATTCAATCAAGAATATATCAGTTGTGCTAATATCAGTCACGAACGGATAAAAGCTGTTGTATGCTAAGAGTTTCAGTTTTGGCAGTGTTAAGTCCAAACTGAAGTGGGTCAGTACAAGTCTTGTATTCGATCAAAGTCTTTTAGTGGAAATCTTATCCTTGAGATAGAAGGGGTGACGTAGGAGTGATTGAAATCTCCGAACATCCAGAAACAATCCTTGCGTACTTTATTTCAGTTTTGTATTATATCTTTCAGTCAGTTATTTTCCGCAACTACTTTTAGTTTAACTGATTGTCATTGACCAACAAGATTCCGAGAATCAGTTTGTCACCAAACTGAATTCTAAATTCGAAAAGATTCATTTTAATTGAGAGTGTTTATTCAACCCCCCTTTCTAAACACTCTTGATACGTTAATCGATCCTATCAAGTGGTATCAGAGCGGTTGAATCTTGTTCTTGAATACTTTTGATCTATAAACTTGCTAGCATGACTTCATTCAACAAAATCCCTATGTTCTCCAGAGAAGAATTTGATGATTGGAAAATCAGAATGCAGGCTCATTTAGCTGCACAAGATGATGACATGTGGTATGTCATAACTGATGGACCCATGAAGATTCTGAAAACTAATACAGCAGTTGCCATAACAGAAGGGGCACCACAAAGAATAGAAAAGCCCAGAGAAGAATGGACAACTGAAGATAAAAGAAAAGCCAATCTTGATAATGTGGCTAAAGACATTCTGTACAAGACGCTGGACAAAATAACTTTCAGCAAAATAAAGATGTGTAAGACAGCCAAAGAAATTTGGGAAAAGCTGATCCAGCTTTGTGAAGAAAATGATCAAACCAATGAAAATAAACTTTCAGTTGCAGTTCAGACGTTTGATAATATCAAAATGAAAGCAGCAGAATCAATGCACGAGTATGATGAAAGAGTAAGCAGTATCATCAATGAGTTAAATGCACTTGGAAAAATGTATACAAACAAAGAGGTTGCACTGAAGGTAATGAGAGGTCTTCCCAAAGAATGGGATGTCAAAACTATGGCAATGAGGGAATCCAAAGACCTGAACCAGATTGAATTTCATGATCTATTTGCTGATCTTAAAGCCTATGAGTTCGAACTGCAAACCAGAGAAGGAGAACCATCCACACCAGCAACCACAACTGCTCTAGCTGCTGTCAGAACAGAACCAACTAGTTCAGTTGAGAAAACTGCTGATCAGTTAAGAAATGATGCTATTTCACTATTCATGAAAAAGTTTGGAAGGTTTATGAGAAAGAATCAAGGAAACTTTCAGAAGTCATACCAAAGAAACAACTCCAGAGATGAAACAAATGCTTGTTACAATTGTGGCAAATCAGGTCACTTCATTGCTGACTATCCTAAACCCAAGAAGGACAGTCAAGGCTCAACTGATAGAAGCAAGAAATCATATGAGAACAAAAGAAAACCCAAGGATGATAAGAAGTCCTTCAGAAAGAAACATGAGGTACTCTTAGCCGAAGAAAGCAAATCTAAATGGGCAGAAACTGACAGTGAGGAGTCAGAACCAGAAAGCTCATGCAGCTCTAGTGATGATGAGGAAGACAAGTGCCTGATGGCTAATTATGCAGAAGAAGAATCATCTAGTCAACAGGTATTTGATTTCATCTCAACTGACTTTACACGAGAAGAACTCATTCTAACACTACATGATATGGTAAATGAATATCAAAAGCTTGCATCATTATTCAAAAAAATCACAGCAAAGCAAACTGATCCCACAGACAATAAAACCAAAACTGATGAATCAGTTGACGGGTTGAGTCTGAAAATGGAAATTGCTGAGTTAAAAGCAGAAAGAAATAAAGATCAGTTATTAATCCAAAAGTTGATTCTTGTAAAATCAAAACAGACTGAGCTCATTCAATCTTGGAACAAGTCATCTACTGCACTAAATGAAATGAAAAATTCACAAAAATCAGTTTCTGATAAAACTGGTTTAGGGTTCAACACTCAAAGAGAAATGTGTCCAAATGACACTCAACCAAAGCTAAAAATAGATAAAGGGAAATATATTCACTTTGTTAAATCAGCAGTAGTACAAGAACAAGTTGAGCCTAGTAAGCTGATTGAGCAACCTACTGTAAATATGAACAAGGCTAGAAGATATGGGATTGATTATAGTAAAAAATCCTCAACTGATTCACAAAGTCAGTCATCAAATAGGTTTCACAAAAACTATTTAAATAGCTGCTTCAATTACTATAACTGCAAGCCAGTTCAGAAGAGATACAGACTAAACAATCAGTTGGATAAACCTAAAATACATAATGTATCATCTGTACACTACACACCATGCACACAAAAGCCGAGAAAAACAATTTGGAATACAACTACTGGAAAGTCTGTTAGACTAATCCAAGTGTGGGTTCCTAAGGGACTAATCAGCTCAGGACCCGAATAAGTATGGGTACCAAGTTTTATTATGTGTGTGATTGCAGAAAACAAGTACAAACAAGAACTCAATATGGTATTTGGACAGTGGATGTTCGCGACACATGACCGGAGATGCAAGTGTGCTATCTCAACTGACCAAATACAGTGGTCCAAACATCAGTTTCGGGGACAATTCCAAAGGTAGAACTGTGGGTAAGAGTAAGCTTATCCATGGTAACTTTACTTTCAAAGATGTTCTATTAGTAGAAAACCTGAAGTATAACTTGATTAGTATCAGTCAGTTATGCTACAGTAGATTCTCAGTACAATTTGACAAAAATTCATGTTCAGTCAAAACTTCAACTGATGAAATCATACTAACTGGCAAACGTTGTGGAAACACATATAAAGTCAGTTGGAATGATCAAACTTATGCACCAGTTTGTTTTATTGCTTCCAAATCATTTAAAAACTGGTTGTGGCATAAGAGACTAAATCATTTAAACTTTAAAACCATGGCCTATCTGAGTAAACATGAACTTGTAACTGGTTTGCCCAAAATAGATTTTTCAAAAGAAAAACTTTGCTCAGCATGTCAGTATGGTAAACAAGTACGATCCTCTTTTAAAAACAAGGGTTGTAAATCTTCATCTCGTTGCTTAGAACTGTTGCACATGGATCTTTTCGGTCCTATACCAGTCATGAGCTTAGGGGGAATGAAATACAACTTGGTGGTCGTAGATGATTTTTCAAGATTTACTTGGGTTATTTTTCTCAAATCTAAGGACCATACTGCTTCACAACTGATAAAGCTCTTCAAAAGAATTTTAAATGAAAAATCAGTTGGAATTGATCGAATCAGATCTGATCGAGGAACTGAATTCATCAATCAAACTCTTTCAAATTTTCTAGAAAATGCTGGAATTAAGCATGAGCTCTCAGCAGCAA
>NC_133307.1:10725714-10738701 GCF_012295235.1 Primulina huaijiensis
TGAACGAAGATGGTTCAGTTGTACGCAACAAAGCATGATTAGTGGCACATGGGTATAAGCAAAAAGAAGGAATTGACTATGATGAGACGTATGCTCCAGTTGCAAGACTGGAAGCAATCATAATTTTTCTTGCTTATGCATCACACAAGAAATTCAAATTATATCAGATTGATGTAAAGAGTGCATTTCTGAATGGTCAACTACAAGAGGAATACTTGAACAACCCCCAGGTTTTGTAAATCACAACTTTCCTGATCATGTATATCATTTGAACAAAGCCTTATATGGCCTTAAACAAGCTCCCAGAGCTTGGTACGAAACTCTTTCGAAATTTCTAACTGATCATGATTTTTCTGTTGGATCAGTTGATAAGACCTTGTTCAAATTTGCTAAGAATGATCACTTTTTATTAGTTCAAATTTATGTTGATGATATCATATTTGGGTCAACTAACCACAAATTATGCGAAAAGTTTTCTAAGCTAATGTAGGATAAGTTTGAAATGAGCATGATGGGTGAACTGAGATTCTTTCTTGGACTGCAAGTGAAGCAACTGGAGACTGGTATATTCATCAGTCAAACTAAATATACAAAGGAGTTGCTGAAGAAATTTGGCATGGAATCATGTTCAGCTGCAAATACTCCCATGAGTTCATCAGTAATTGGACACTGATCAAGGGGGAATATTAGTTGAGGCGACGCTGTACCGAGGTTTAATAGGTTCATTATTATACCTAACTGCTAGTTGTCCTGATATTGTTTTTGCAGTTTGTATGTGTGCCAGATTTCAAGCAAATCCTAAGCAATCACATTTCTCAGCTGCCAAAAGAATTTTGAAATATCTTAAGGGCACAGAAAATGACGGATTATGGTATCCTAAAGACTCTTCTTTCAATTTAGTTGGATATTCAGATGCAGATTATGCAGGATGTAAGCTAGATAGTAAAAGCACAAGTGGATCATGTCAGTTTCTTGGAGACCGACTGATTTCTTGGTTCAGCAAGATGCAGAGATCTATAGCTACCTCAACAACTGAAGCAGAATATCTAGCTGTTGGTAGTTGCTGTGAACAACTGATCTGGATCCAGCAACAACTGAGAGATTATGGAGTAATTACAAATGAATCGCCCATATTTTGTGACAATACGCGCACAATTGCCATTACCTATAATCCAGTTCTTCACTCAAGGACAAAGCATATAGATGTCAGACACCACTTCATTAGAGATCATGCTTTGAAAAGGACATTCGACTGGAGTATATATCAACTGAGCATCAAGCAGCTGACATCTTCACCAAACCATTACCCGAGACTAAGTTTTCTTACTTTTGCAATATTCTTGGTTTAATTGACTTGTCTTAAAATTGTTGTTAATGCTGTTTTACTAATAATATTATTTGTAGAAAATAAGAACACAACAACAAATTGGAAATGATACTTTATTAAGAATAAAATCGATTCCACATTACAGAAGATAACTTAGAACCAACTGAATCTTGCCATTCTGTAATCCAATTATTCAACTCATAAATTCGAATTCTAGAAAATGATTCTGTTGTAGAAATCTTCTAAATTACATGTCATTCCTTCCATAACATTGCATGTAACAGAACATTGTCATCAACCAGGTCTGTAACATGCCTGATTTCAAAACGATCAATGTATTTTCTTGTCGTTGCTGCTTGAGCACGAGAAGGAGCAACACCACTATTACTTATCTTCTGCAGATCATGAATTTTGAACCATGTTGACATCACTTTCGTCAAGACATATTCCTCCATCGTGTTCTTCAACTCTTCTAAATAAGGACTTAATTGTTCGGTAACTTGAACATGCGTACTACTACAAGCGTCGGAAATATCTGAATCAGCCATGTTTAAATGATATTATCTCACAACTCACTGCTATTATCTTATAGACAGGTGACATTTAATGTCAAAGAAGTTGAAGAGTCTCAAGCCAACAAAGCGTTTTCTCAATTACCCAAGCTTCTTATCTATCAGTTGCTTATTTGATATTAGTTTGTTAATTACCAGTTGATTCATTTTTTCAACTGATATCAGTTTTTTTTTAAATCTTAACTGATTTCAGTTTACAGTCAACTAATATTAGTTCTTTAACAGTTCATTTGTTCAGTTAGTAATTCATTTACAACAACCAATGAAACTGACAATTTGCAGGAAAAAAAAAGACAAAATTAACTCAGATAAATATTTTATTCAAGCATAAACATTAGCTCGCATTACAGCATAATATTTTTCCTCTACATCAATTATCCACATCTTCAACCAAGTGGATAAAGGTGGAGTGGACGTCTTGGCAAAGCTGTGTGAATAAGCTATGCGCCTCAGGATCTTCAATTCCTTCCGGAGCATCAGCTGATGAATATGACCATCCTTAAAGACGTCAATCCACTCAGCTATGTGCAAGTGCTCCCGCACCTTCCTCAGCTCTACCACCCATTTAGGAGTGGTAGCCTCTCCAGTGTTATTCAAGAACTCAAGTTCTTGTAACTTCTCCCAGTACTGAAGATTCTCATAGAAGACTTCATCTTCTATCTTAGCCTTCCTGGCTTCCAGAGAAAACGGCGAAGCACTCGAGCTACTCGCACCAGCCATTTCTTTTATCTTAAATATTTCACTAATGTGACTGAAACTAACTGTGTTACTTATATTTATAGCCGAGAGTTATGGAAGCTGAAGGGCCGTGCACGTTCCAGCAAACAATAAATTCCTTAAGCTTTAAATTTATTTTTATCGTCATTTTTAATTATTTTGCACACCCATTAAGGGGGAATATTAATTTTTAAGAGGTTAACATAGAAGACAATTGTTTGTAAATTCTCAACTGAAACGGATCAGTTTCAGAACTGATCGTTTAGTTGGTTATTTTACAAATCTTCTCACATACGTTAACTAATTAAGAATGATTATATTCCAAATCAACTGACGTGACTGCAGTTTCATAACGTGGCCTATTTTAAAACCACTCACTTTTTGCACACACGCTTATAGCACACGTACACATATTTTTATTCAAATTTTTTGGACTGACACGTGTCCTATATTTCGAACAGTCACGAACATAAGTACTTTACCCGCCCCATTTCAGTTCTTCTTCTTTACGCTTATCCAAATTTCTCAGAGCAAAACCAAATTCAAGCATTCTCTTTCGCAGGAAATCATTCAGTTCAAATGGCAAACCAGATCCCAGCTCACATGTTGAATGCTATGGCCATTGATTTTGACTCAGTTTTATCAGTTCAGGAAGCTAATGTTAAGAACGTTTTTCTGAAGATTGAATCTGCTGGTCTCAGAATGTTTTTGGGACAATCTTCCCAGGAGATCTATCCGAAGGAACTTCTTGATTTCTACTCCAATGGTTCTGTCAATCCCGATGGTATCATCACCTCTACTGTTAATGGTCAATTGTTGACCTTATCTGAAGACTCTTTCGGAGAAACATTTTTGTTGCCGTTTGATGGATTGGCACACCTTGCTGAAGTCAAAGCATCAGATGTTGAAGCTATGTAAACTCTTCTTTCTGCTGATGGACGGAAAATCAAGGTCTCTGATCCAAAGAAAGAACTGAAACATGAAGTTCAGTTACTGGCTGATATTGTAGCCAAAGGGCTATTGGCAAAGGCAGGATCCTTTGCTGCTTTAACCTTGGAAAAATTTCAGGCCCTTGCTGTTATTATGGCCTACCGACGACTCAACTGGAAGCACCTCATCTTCAACACTTTGAAGAACATGTTTCAATCCAACAAGCAGTCCAAGGGGTTCGCTGTTCAGTTAAGCTACCTGATGAAAGTTAAAGTATTGGTGGCTGATGATTCGGAGATATCATCCAAATTCAAAATTTTCAATGCCAAAAATGTGTTGCCACCCAAGGCCAAACTGGATCTCAATCCTGATCAGTTCATTAAGATCAAAAAGGAAATTGGAGCTCAACAGCCTGCTCCCAAGTCTGTAAAAAAGGCAAAAGCGCTAACCCAATTGAAGACTACAAAGAGAAAATTGATTATAAGTGAATCAGAATCGGAGAAAACTCTGTCTCCCCAGTTTGTCAAGAAGCCTAGAACTAAGAAGACAAAACCAATAGCCTCCCTGGAATCTATTCCTACTGAGAGGTTGAAATCATCGGACGCTCAACAACCTAGTCAGGCTATTCCATTAAAACCGTTTCAGCTGAAACCTCAGCAAAAGATCAGTTGCCTCGAACAACTGACCCATCAAAGAAGGAGTCAGTTAGGATCATGTCCACTCTGAAAAAAGTTAATCGCCCTATTTTCTTTGCTCCTGCTCGACCAAAGGGAATCTCAATTCAGGACACAGTGGAAACTACTCGTTCAGGATTGAACATTCCACACATTCTTACCGACACGAAAGGGAAGGGCAAGTTGATTGAAGAGCCCAGGACAACAAATGCAGTTCAAACCCATATCGACCTCATTTGGGAACAGGTAAATGCATTTGCCACAACCAAACTGAAAACTTATGACGCCTGGAATATGTACAGAACTCACACTTTTGCAAAACAATTAAAGAGAAAGTCCCAGCTGAAGAAGTTTATCAGGCTGGAAGAAATTGTCTTGAGGATAGTCAAAGCTGCCACTATCGTGCAGGCCTTGCAAAGAAAAAATTATTTCTTTTATCTAATGAGAGCCAAAAAGTTGGCACAACTGGTTGAAGAGCTGAAGACCAACTACATTCCTACGAATACAACTGCCTATAATGATCGAGCAGTGCTTACTCAATTGGATTCAGATCTTACCTCTTTGCACTTACAGATAAAATTCTGGGAAAGAGATCAGGAATTGGTCATTCATGGAGGGCCTTCCGAAGAAGAAGAAGAAGAAGAATCCACATCACCGAATAAAGAACAAGCTCAGGATATGCCTCGATCCTCTGTTGCTGATCCTCAAATGTACTCAGAAGCTTACTTGAAACTCGCCAATATTGATGAAATTATTCAGTCAGTGATTCAAGAATCTCAAACAGAGGAACTTGTTTCTGTCTGAGTTGATCACTCAACTGATCGAGCAGTTCTAGAGGAACCCGTCTTACCTGAAGAGCTTGTTCAGCCTACTGATGTGCCAGCTCAGTCACCTGGTCAAGAAACTACTGAAAATGTGGAGGCTCAGTTGCTACATTCTGAAAATATTCCAACTGACTAGCCAGTTCTCGTTTCAGCTGAATCTCCAGTAGAAGCACTAGTTCTTGATGCTCCGACTGAAGATACCACAAATTTGCCTATTCAACCGGACAATTCAGTTGCTACTCAGGATCAATCTTCTCCTCCCCCAGATCAAATTGGAGTTGCTGGAATAATTATTCCAGAACAGACCAGTGCAGAGACAGTTATAACTGACAGGACCTTAGTGGTCTTTGACCCAGTCTCCGAAGGACAAGCACCTGGAACTTCTGGACATTCACCACCTCATTCATCTAATGATCTTGAATTAGTTCTTGAAGAAATTCAAGATATTCAGAATAATATGCATAAAATTCTCTCTGCCATCTCTAACATTCAGCATACTCAACTCGCCCATTCTCTGAAACTGGAACATGCAGAAGTATTTAACTCAGAGAAACTGAAGGCAGTTCAAGCTACCGTGACCTCTCTTTCCTTTGCAATTGCTGAAATCAAAAAGAATAGAGGTATAGCAGAAAGTCTCTCAGTGACTCAAGACACTATCAGCAAAAGAGTTGATGCGGTGGAAACACTCGTATCAAGAAAGATAGACTTTATGCAAACCACTGTGCTCAATGCAGTCGCAGACGTAGCCACTTCTGTCAAGATTCTTTCAACCGATGTTAAGAGATTATCTGTCAGAATGGAGGCGTTTGACAAAAAGGGGGAATAGATCATCAGATCAAATCAGTAGTTCAATGGAGATTCGCTCAATAGATTTGATACAACGAAGCTACATATTATTTCATTCAGATTATTTCATTCTTTCATTGTACGAATCTGTACACAACAGTTGATTATTTTATCTACAACGAACTTGAAGATCATATAAGCTTCATTGATCAGTTATTAGTTGTTTAGTTTTGTCAAACACGAAAAAGGGGGAAATTGTTAGAAACTTAATTTCGGATGTTTGACAAACCGATTATTTATTGGAACTAACTGATCAAATATTCGATCTATACAGCTTGCCTAACTAAAGAGTATCGCGCACATTATCTAAGGCAACCAAACCCAGCTGAACTGAACTTTCGAAGAAAACCAACTGATCAATTGAACTTAATTGAATTCTCGAAGATAGCTGACTGATCAGTTGGAAACCGATCAGTTGACATATTCAGTCGTATGCTTCCTTCAACTGAACATGTCTCGGGAAAGAACGATCAACCAACAAAGAGACATAGAAGATTGCAACGCCGCACCTAAATCAATACAGCTTACAACAACGCATTTTGAAGAAAGCAGTTAAGACACCGCATCACAATAAATGATGGAAACAATATCCAAGGAATAATCAAGTAAAAAATCAATGGATACAAAGATTCAAATTCATTTCAAGTTACCGTTGGAAAGAAAGCATATAAATAAGTGAACAAAGTAGCTGAGAAGTAGAGAACAATTAACGCAGTATTGAAGCTTGCTGTTACGCTGCTAAAATCACAATTCACAGCTCACGTATATCAGATATATCAGTAGCATCTAAAGCTACACTTTGAGCGTGTTAGCACTTTGTAATTCAATCAAGAATATATCAGTTGTGCTAAGATCAGTCACGAACTGATAAAAGCTATTGTATGCTAAGAGTTTCAGTTTTGGCAGTGTTAAGTCCAAACTGAAGTGGGTCAGTACAAGTCTTGTATTCTATTAAAGTCTTTTAGTGGAAATCATATCCTTGAGATAGAAGGGGTGACATAGGAGTGATTGAAATCTCCGAACATCCAGAAACAATCCTTGCGTACTTTATTTCAGTTTTGTATTCTATCTTTCAGTCAGTTATTTTCCGCAATTACTTTTAGTTTAAATGATTGTCATTGACCAACAAGATTCGAGAATCAGTTTGTCACCAAACTGAATTCTAAATTCAAAAAGATTCATTTTAATTGAGAGTGTTTATTCAACCCCCCCTTCTAAACACTCTTGATACGTTAATCGATCCTATCATTAAGGGCCCTAGGCCAACCCTAATCCAAACAAACACCTACGACAATCTGAAGTTCCACCCGAGAACACCATGCTGTACCGTGGAGGGTGTTGCTTCACTTTGTTGTCATATATCATTCTAGTGGCCATATGATCGACCATGGAATGATCTAGACATCACAAGGTATTGTGTGAACCGTGGCTAAGAGCTAGAAGCCAACAAAGATCCACCCAACACCCTAATTCGAAACTCACACACCCAAACCGAAAAAAAAGAAACCGAGGGACTTGTCTTGTTTGTTTAAACTTTCGATGGGATCATGAACCAAGCCATGAAAAGTCATCTTGGTCATATCCTAGACATGATAAGGAAGGGTCCTAACCATGGTTACAGGCCCAAAAGCCAACTATGTTCGAACCTCCTTGAACAATCAAAACCAGAGTTTCGAGACTCAACTTGCAACTATGGTGGAGTTGCTGTCAAGTCTTGAATCCAGCGAGTAGGGGCTTGAACTAATGGACCAACATGACTCAAATACAATCTAGTACATGCATAGATGCAGCATTGAATGTTTGGAACCGAGCCAACCCCTGAAATCACAAAAACAATCCAACCCGTGAAGAACAAGTGAGAGGGCCGAAAATTCTGCATGTATTTTTCGAAAAGTTGCTGTCAAATTTTCGTTTTTCTTAATGAATTGCGAACATAACATGATTTAAAAATATATATATATATATGACTTGATTGAAGAGAAAGGAATAATATAGACATGCCTTGAATTTGTTTTGAAAGAAAACAAACGATTACGACGTACAAGGCGCGGTGGAGATGGAGTTCCTTTTCGTTTCTAATTTTCTCTCTTATTTTCCTTGTTGCTTCACCCAATTTTTTTCTGAATTCACTCTGAAATTTTTGAGAATATGGAGAAGGAGAATGGCTAGGGAAATGAAGGGAAAGTTTGCAAGATAAAAGGGAGAAATGAATCTTGCTATCCTTTGAGTTTGTGAGATAAGGAATCATAATGATATCAAGGGATTTGAGGGGTATTTTGAGGGGATGAGAGGGCCGATTCTTGCTTAACAAAATAATGGAGAATATTTCTTAATTGCTAATTATTGGTGATTAGAATTGAGGGAATTATCTTCCAAGAAAAGATAAGGAAATGAATTAAAAAGGGTGAGTTGACAAACTTAATCAAACTACCAAGGAGGTGGCCGAAATTATCATTCAAAATAAGGTAGAAAAGTTGCTTAATTATTAATTCACCTACCAAGAATGGATAAGGAAAAGAATCAAAGAAAATGAGTTGTCAAACTTAATCCAAGCCCTTAAGGGGTGACCGAAAATTTCATAAATAAATGGAGGGAAATATTGCTTAAATTATGAATTTTAACTCTTTAAAGTTTTAAACACTAATTATGTATTTTAGTGAAATAATAACTTAATTTAGGATAGACATTATCTTGCATGCATGGCCAATTTTTAAATTAAATTAACATGTTAAGTTACAATTTCTTAAATAAAATAAGCCTAGATTAACTTATCCAAATTGGTCACATATTTTAATTTAGGCTTTTAATTCAATTATTGAACATAAAAGAATTTATTTACTACTTAACTCTAATTAATTAAATAAATCCTTAAACCTTCTTTTACCTTAAAATAAATTATTCTTTGACTTAAATTAAATTTAGGAATATTTTCTTAACATTAAATTTTATCTTAATACTCCAACTCCAGTCCGGTCTCACTTACTTAACTGAAAAGATAAAACTAAAATACTGCGTAAAATAAATAATAATAACTCAACGAATTTTAAAAGAATGAATTTAAATCCTCATGCATAAAAATCATTTTAATTTAAATAATAGTAATTATGCATGGCTTATACGTAGTCTGATATAACGGGTTCTACAGATATCATTCTGGGTATGGACTCGCTATTAAAGAACATAGTTTTGATTGATTTCCAGCGGAGATCTTTTCTAGTCCGACCGCTCGGGAGAGAGCAGTTCTTATTCGAGACAGACTGGTACTTTCATTTACCGCGTTTGATATCTTGTGTCCAGGCTAGGAAGCTCATGCGTAGAGGGTGTCGAGCGTTTTTAGCGACTTTTGTATCTGTTCCTGAGACTCCCAGTCAGTCAGCCTCCGATATCCCAGTTGTCAGGGACTTTCTAGACGTTTTTCCTAATGACGTCTCTGGTATGCCACCTGTGCGAGAGGTGGAGTTTTCTATTGAGCTCATGCCAGGTACCGCACCTATCTCAAAAGCGCCGTACCGATTAGCACCGACAGAAATGGCAGAACTCAAGAAGCAGATTCAGGAACTTCTTGACAAGGAGTCCATTCGCCCGAGTTTTTCGCCATGGGGCGCGCCAGTCTTGTTTGTGAAGAAGAAGGATGGTTCGATGAAACTCTGCATTGATTACTGAGAATTGAACAAGGTTACAGTGAAGAACAAATACCCACTTCCGAGGATTGAAGATTTATTTGTTCAGTTGCAGGGAGCTTCGGTATTCTAAAAGATCGATCTGCGATCTAGTTATCACCAGTTGAGTGTGAAAGACGCCGATATTCTCAATACTGCTTTTAGGACTCGTTATGGCCACTTCGAGTTCCTTGTGATGCCGTTCGGTTTGACGAATGCGCCAGCGATCTTCATGGATCTCATGAATCGTGTATTTCAGCCGTATCTTGATCAGTTCGTGATAGTATTCATAGACGACATTCTCGTCTACTCAAAGAATCATGAGGAGCACAGCAGACATCTTACCGCAGTTTTGCAGACCTTACAGAAGCACAAACTATTCGCAAAGTTCAGTAAGTGCGAATTCTGGTTAGAGAAGGTGGCATTCTTATGCCACATCGTTTCTATCAGCGGTATCGAGGTAGACCCAGCGAAAGTTGCAGCAGTAAGAGATTGGGTTGTACCGCAAAATGCCTCAAAGATCCGTAGTTTCCATGGGCTAGCAGGATATTATTGGAAGTTTATTCAGGGTTTCTCCTCTATCGCAGTTCCACTCACGTCGTTGACAAAGAAGAATGCTAAGTACGTGTGGAGCGATGAGTGTCAGAAGAGCTTCGATTCTTTGAAGCAAGCTCTTATTTCAACGCCGGTATTGGCCATGTCGTCAGGGCCAGGAGATTTTGTTTTGTATACCGATGCTTCGAAGCTCTGTTTAGGCGCCGTGTTGATGCAGCATGGGAAGTTAATAGCATATGCTTTTCGTCAGTTGAAGACCCATGAGAAGAATTACCCTACCCACGATCTAGAGTTTGCAGCCGTAGTATTTGCCTTGAAGATTTGGAGGCATTATTTGTACGGGGAGAAGTGCCAGATCTTTACCGACCATTAGAGCCTCAAGTACTTCTTTACACAGAAAGAGCTGAATATGCGTCAGAGGCGTTGGTTGGAGCTAGTGAAGGACTATGACTGTGACATTAGCTACCACCCTGGCAAAGCTAATGTAGTTGCGGATGCATTGAGCAGGAAATTCGCAGTGATGGCTCATTTGGTAATTCCGAGACCCCTTCAGTCTGAGATGCAGAGCTTTGATCTAGAGACATATCCTCGAGGTAGAGTTCCCCGTCTATCTACTTTGACGATTCAAATTTCTCTTCTAGACCGTATTCGCAGTGGACAGCCAGCAGATGAGCAGTTGGCAAAGTGGAAGCAGAGAGATGAGGCGAAAGGCAATATCTTGTATACAGTTAGCGACGGCATTGTTAGATATCGAGACAGAATGTGGGTTCTTAACGGCGGTTCTATTAAAGCAGATATTTTATCTGAGGCCCATATGTCGCCGTACTCTATTCACCATGGGAGTACGAAGATGTACAAAGATCTGCAGTTGTTGTATTGGTGGCCCGGAATGAAGAAGGATATCAGACGTTTCGTATCAGAGTGTTTGACGTGTCAGCTTGTAAAAGCGGAACATCAGAGACCAGCAGGTATGCTCAAGCCTCTTCCTATTCTCGAGTAGGAGAATTTTACCATGGACTTCGTGGTCAGTTTGCCGAAGTCAGTCAGAGGATCAAATGCTATCTGGGTGATTGTTGATCGTCTTACAAAATCAGCGCACTTCTTGCCTATTAAGAAGACTTTCACAATGATTCAGTATGCAGAGTTGTATATCCGAGAGATAGTCCGACTTCATGGTATTCCCGTTTCTATAGTGTCTGACCGAGATCCTAGATTCACTTCCTCATTTTGGAAGAGTTTGCATTCAGCTATGGGTACGAAGTTGTTGTTTAGCACAGCTTTCCACCCATAGACAGATGGGCAGTCAGAGAGAGTTATCCAGATTTTGGAGGATCTTCTCCGTGCTTGTGTCATCGATTTCTCAGGGAGTTGGGACTCGAAGTTGTCATTGGTAGAGTTCACCTATAACAACAGTTTCCAGTCGTCTATAGGTATGGCTCCATATGAAGCATTGTACGATCGTAAGTGTAGATCCTCTATTCATTGGGATGAAGTAGGGGAGAGATCAGAATTGGGTCCTGAGATTATTCAGCAGACTACTGATGAAACTTAAAATTAATAATTTATTATATGTTAAAACCTATATTTTAAAATTTAAGTTTCATTAAAATTATAAAATTATGTTATTTTAATATTGTGTGTTTATATTTAAATGTATTACAAAATATGTTTTATTTTCAGGTTTTCTATGTGTTGGTAAAATAATGATAACTCAAGCTAAAAAATTCAAATGGAGGTGATTCAAACATGTTTGGAATCCTTGAGAAATTATCTACAACTTTGTAGAAGACATGATTGCCTAAAAAGTTGATTAAGATGATCAAATTGTGAAAATATCAAAAAGAAGACAAATTTACTTTCACCATGACTAGCATATAGTAAAAAAATCATAACTATTTCAATATTTAACCAAATGAGGTGAACCAAGTGGCCAAATTCATCTACAGAAATTCCCCACATGTTTTATGTTTTGAGTAGAGTCAAATTTTGTGATTAAAGTCGTAGAACAAAGCATTGAAAGAAGGGACATGGAATTGAAGTTGGAGGAGACAAAGACTACTATTACAACTACATGACATTAATAAAATTTTTGACCTTTTCTCACATTTGGCCTATAAATAGAGGCATTGTGCTAGCTTAAGAATCATTCTATCTCATTGTAAAATATAGTGTGAGTGTGTATAAAAGTTCTAAGTTCCAATATATTTTTCATTTTCCAAATTATGAGTGATGTTTTTAGTGTTGATCAAAAGTAAGTTCATGGAAAGCTAAATCTATTATGTCAAGGTGAAGAGGATGACTTCTTGGTGAAGTAAGATTGTTTATATTTTGAATATTCTTTCTTTATTTCTTTTCATTTTGCTAATTTCTTTTTATTGTAGGTATAAAAATGAATTATTTGATGTAATCAATTTACATCAAATGCTTGATACCATTGAAGTGGTTATCTTGATTTGTTGTTTAATTTTGATACAACAAATATTACTTTATCGCAACTAACTTTTACTTTCTGCATCTAACATTTATTTTATCTCAACTAACTTTTATTTTCCGCATCTAACTTTTACTTTCCCGCAACTAACTTATTAAATCATATATTTCATTTAGGCAATAGCGTGGCTCTGTCGGTTGTTCTAAATGAAATATAATGATTTAATTTAATATTTATTTTATGCAGTTATATATTTATATAGTTATATATATAATCATAGGTACCATATATAAAATATCGGTGAATTCGGTATTTTCTATAGTGGGAACTATATTATATTAGGTGTGTATTTAAATATTTAATTTTCTTGGAACCATTATTTATGGTGGTTTCCTTTGTTTTACTTTTAGTTAAACAATATTGTATAAACCAAGAATAAATCCTCGAGCCTT
>NC_133307.1:10744056-10750593 GCF_012295235.1 Primulina huaijiensis
CCGCATCACAATAAATGAAGGAAACAATATCCAAGGAATAATCAAGTAAAAAATCAACGGATACAAAGATTCAAATTCATCTCAAGTTACCGTTGGAAAGAAAGCATATAAATAAGTGAACAAAGTAGCTGAGAAGTAGAGAACAATCAACGCATTATTGAAGCTTGCTGTTACGCTGCTAAAATCACAATTCACAGCTCACGTATATCAGATATATCAGTAGCATCTAAAGCTACACTTTGAGCGTGTTAGCACTTTGTAATTCAATCAAGAATATATCAGTTGTGCTAAGATCAGTCACGAACTGATAAAAGCTATTGTATGCTAAGAGTTTCAGTTTTGGCAGTGTTAAGTCCAAACTGAAGTGGGTCAGTACAAGTCTTGTATTCTATTAAAGTCTTTTAGTGGAAATCATATCCTTGAGATAGAAGGGGTGACATAGGAGTGATTGAAATCTCCGAACATCCAGAAACAATCCTTGCGTACTTTATTTCAGTTTTGTATTCTATCTTTCAGTCAGTTATTTTCCGCAATTACTTTTAGTTTAAATGATTGTCATTGACCAACAAGATTCGAGAATCAGTTTGTCACCAAACTGAATTCTAAATTCAAAAAGATTCATTTTAATTGAGAGTGTTTATTCAACCCCCCCTTCTAAACACTCTTGATACGTTAATCGATCCTATCATTAAGGGCCCTAGGCCAACCCTAATCCAAACAAACACCTACGACAATCTGAAGTTCCACCCGAGAACACCATGCTGTACCGTGGAGGGTGTTGCTTCACTTTGTTGTCATATATCATTCTAGTGGCCATATGATCGACCATGGAATGATCTAGACATCACAAGGTATTGTGTGAACCGTGGCTAAGAGCTAGAAGCCAACAAAGATCCACCCAACACCCTAATTCGAAACTCACACACCCAAACCGAAAAAAAAGAAACCGAGGGACTTGTCTTGTTTGTTTAAACTTTCGATGGGATCATGAACCAAGCCATGAAAAGTCATCTTGGTCATATCCTAGACATGATAAGGAAGGGTCCTAACCATGGTTACAGGCCCAAAAGCCAACTATGTTCGAACCTCCTTGAACAATCAAAACCAGAGTTTCGAGACTCAACTTGCAACTATGGTGGAGTTGCTGTCAAGTCTTGAATCCAGCGAGTAGGGGCTTGAACTAATGGACCAACATGACTCAAATACAATCTAGTACATGCATAGATGCAGCATTGAATGTTTGGAACCGAGCCAACCCCTGAAATCACAAAAACAATCCAACCCGTGAAGAACAAGTGAGAGGGCCGAAAATTCTGCATGTATTTTTCGAAAAGTTGCTGTCAAATTTTCGTTTTTCTTAATGAATTGCGAACATAACATGATTTAAAAATATATATATATATATGACTTGATTGAAGAGAAAGGAATAATATAGACATGCCTTGAATTTGTTTTGAAAGAAAACAAACGATTACGACGTACAAGGCGCGGTGGAGATGGAGTTCCTTTTCGTTTCTAATTTTCTCTCTTATTTTCCTTGTTGCTTCACCCAATTTTTTTCTGAATTCACTCTGAAATTTTTGAGAATATGGAGAAGGAGAATGGCTAGGGAAATGAAGGGAAAGTTTGCAAGATAAAAGGGAGAAATGAATCTTGCTATCCTTTGAGTTTGTGAGATAAGGAATCATAATGATATCAAGGGATTTGAGGGGTATTTTGAGGGGATGAGAGGGCCGATTCTTGCTTAACAAAATAATGGAGAATATTTCTTAATTGCTAATTATTGGTGATTAGAATTGAGGGAATTATCTTCCAAGAAAAGATAAGGAAATGAATTAAAAAGGGTGAGTTGACAAACTTAATCAAACTACCAAGGAGGTGGCCGAAATTATCATTCAAAATAAGGTAGAAAAGTTGCTTAATTATTAATTCACCTACCAAGAATGGATAAGGAAAAGAATCAAAGAAAATGAGTTGTCAAACTTAATCCAAGCCCTTAAGGGGTGACCGAAAATTTCATAAATAAATGGAGGGAAATATTGCTTAAATTATGAATTTTAACTCTTTAAAGTTTTAAACACTAATTATGTATTTTAGTGAAATAATAACTTAATTTAGGATAGACATTATCTTGCATGCATGGCCAATTTTTAAATTAAATTAACATGTTAAGTTACAATTTCTTAAATAAAATAAGCCTAGATTAACTTATCCAAATTGGTCACATATTTTAATTTAGGCTTTTAATTCAATTATTGAACATAAAAGAATTTATTTACTACTTAACTCTAATTAATTAAATAAATCCTTAAACCTTCTTTTACCTTAAAATAAATTATTCTTTGACTTAAATTAAATTTAGGAATATTTTCTTAACATTAAATTTTATCTTAATACTCCAACTCCAGTCCGGTCTCACTTACTTAACTGAAAAGATAAAACTAAAATACTGCGTAAAATAAATAATAATAACTCAACGAATTTTAAAAGAATGAATTTAAATCCTCATGCATAAAAATCATTTTAATTTAAATAATAGTAATTATGCATGGCTTATACGTAGTCTGATATAACGGGTTCTACAGATATCATTCTGGGTATGGACTCGCTATTAAAGAACATAGTTTTGATTGATTTCCAGCGGAGATCTTTTCTAGTCCGACCGCTCGGGAGAGAGCAGTTCTTATTCGAGACAGACTGGTACTTTCATTTACCGCGTTTGATATCTTGTGTCCAGGCTAGGAAGCTCATGCGTAGAGGGTGTCGAGCGTTTTTAGCGACTTTTGTATCTGTTCCTGAGACTCCCAGTCAGTCAGCCTCCGATATCCCAGTTGTCAGGGACTTTCTAGACGTTTTTCCTAATGACGTCTCTGGTATGCCACCTGTGCGAGAGGTGGAGTTTTCTATTGAGCTCATGCCAGGTACCGCACCTATCTCAAAAGCGCCGTACCGATTAGCACCGACAGAAATGGCAGAACTCAAGAAGCAGATTCAGGAACTTCTTGACAAGGAGTCCATTCGCCCGAGTTTTTCGCCATGGGGCGCGCCAGTCTTGTTTGTGAAGAAGAAGGATGGTTCGATGAAACTCTGCATTGATTACTGAGAATTGAACAAGGTTACAGTGAAGAACAAATACCCACTTCCGAGGATTGAAGATTTATTTGTTCAGTTGCAGGGAGCTTCGGTATTCTAAAAGATCGATCTGCGATCTAGTTATCACCAGTTGAGTGTGAAAGACGCCGATATTCTCAATACTGCTTTTAGGACTCGTTATGGCCACTTCGAGTTCCTTGTGATGCCGTTCGGTTTGACGAATGCGCCAGCGATCTTCATGGATCTCATGAATCGTGTATTTCAGCCGTATCTTGATCAGTTCGTGATAGTATTCATAGACGACATTCTCGTCTACTCAAAGAATCATGAGGAGCACAGCAGACATCTTACCGCAGTTTTGCAGACCTTACAGAAGCACAAACTATTCGCAAAGTTCAGTAAGTGCGAATTCTGGTTAGAGAAGGTGGCATTCTTATGCCACATCGTTTCTATCAGCGGTATCGAGGTAGACCCAGCGAAAGTTGCAGCAGTAAGAGATTGGGTTGTACCGCAAAATGCCTCAAAGATCCGTAGTTTCCATGGGCTAGCAGGATATTATTGGAAGTTTATTCAGGGTTTCTCCTCTATCGCAGTTCCACTCACGTCGTTGACAAAGAAGAATGCTAAGTACGTGTGGAGCGATGAGTGTCAGAAGAGCTTCGATTCTTTGAAGCAAGCTCTTATTTCAACGCCGGTATTGGCCATGTCGTCAGGGCCAGGAGATTTTGTTTTGTATACCGATGCTTCGAAGCTCTGTTTAGGCGCCGTGTTGATGCAGCATGGGAAGTTAATAGCATATGCTTTTCGTCAGTTGAAGACCCATGAGAAGAATTACCCTACCCACGATCTAGAGTTTGCAGCCGTAGTATTTGCCTTGAAGATTTGGAGGCATTATTTGTACGGGGAGAAGTGCCAGATCTTTACCGACCATTAGAGCCTCAAGTACTTCTTTACACAGAAAGAGCTGAATATGCGTCAGAGGCGTTGGTTGGAGCTAGTGAAGGACTATGACTGTGACATTAGCTACCACCCTGGCAAAGCTAATGTAGTTGCGGATGCATTGAGCAGGAAATTCGCAGTGATGGCTCATTTGGTAATTCCGAGACCCCTTCAGTCTGAGATGCAGAGCTTTGATCTAGAGACATATCCTCGAGGTAGAGTTCCCCGTCTATCTACTTTGACGATTCAAATTTCTCTTCTAGACCGTATTCGCAGTGGACAGCCAGCAGATGAGCAGTTGGCAAAGTGGAAGCAGAGAGATGAGGCGAAAGGCAATATCTTGTATACAGTTAGCGACGGCATTGTTAGATATCGAGACAGAATGTGGGTTCTTAACGGCGGTTCTATTAAAGCAGATATTTTATCTGAGGCCCATATGTCGCCGTACTCTATTCACCATGGGAGTACGAAGATGTACAAAGATCTGCAGTTGTTGTATTGGTGGCCCGGAATGAAGAAGGATATCAGACGTTTCGTATCAGAGTGTTTGACGTGTCAGCTTGTAAAAGCGGAACATCAGAGACCAGCAGGTATGCTCAAGCCTCTTCCTATTCTCGAGTAGGAGAATTTTACCATGGACTTCGTGGTCAGTTTGCCGAAGTCAGTCAGAGGATCAAATGCTATCTGGGTGATTGTTGATCGTCTTACAAAATCAGCGCACTTCTTGCCTATTAAGAAGACTTTCACAATGATTCAGTATGCAGAGTTGTATATCCGAGAGATAGTCCGACTTCATGGTATTCCCGTTTCTATAGTGTCTGACCGAGATCCTAGATTCACTTCCTCATTTTGGAAGAGTTTGCATTCAGCTATGGGTACGAAGTTGTTGTTTAGCACAGCTTTCCACCCATAGACAGATGGGCAGTCAGAGAGAGTTATCCAGATTTTGGAGGATCTTCTCCGTGCTTGTGTCATCGATTTCTCAGGGAGCTGGGACTCGAAGTTGTCATTGGTAGAGTTCACCTATAACAACAGTTTCCAGTCGTCTATAGGTATGGCTCCATATGAAGCATTGTACGATCGTAAGTGTAGATTCTCTATTCATTGGGATGAAGTAGGGGAGAGATCAGAATTGGGTCCTGAGATTATTCAGCAGACTACTGATGAAACATAAAATTAATAATTTATTATATGTTAAAACCTATATTTTAAAATTTAAGTTTCATTAAAATTATAAAATTATGTTATTTTAATATTGTGTGTTTATATTTAAATGTATTACAAAATATGTTTTATTTTCAGGTTTTCTATGTGTTGGTAAAATAATGATAACTCAAGCTAAAAAATTCAAATGGAGGTGATTCAAACATGTTTGGAATCCTTGAGAAATTATCTACAACTTTGTAGAAGACATGATTGCCTAAAAAGTTGATTAAGATGATCAAATTGTGAAAATATCAAAAAGAAGACAAATTTACTTTCACCATGACTAGCATATAGTAAAAAAATCATAACTATTTCAATATTTAACCAAATGAGGTGAACCAAGTGGCCAAATTCATCTACAGAAATTCCCCACATGTTTTATGTTTTGAGTAGAGTCAAATTTTGTGATTAAAGTCGTAGAACAAAGCATTGAAAGAAGGGACATGGAATTGAAGTTGGAGGAGACAAAGACTACTATTACAACTACATGACATTAATAAAATTTTTGACCTTTTCTCACATTTGGCCTATAAATAGAGGCATTGTGCTAGCTTAAGAATCATTCTATCTCATTGTAAAATATAGTGTGAGTGTGTATAAAAGTTCTAAGTTCCAATATATTTTTCATTTTCCAAATTATGAGTGATGTTTTTAGTGTTGATCAAAAGTAAGTTCATGGAAAGCTAAATCTATTATGTCAAGGTGAAGAGGATGACTTCTTGGTGAAGTAAGATTGTTTATATTTTGAATATTCTTTCTTTATTTCTTTTCATTTTGCTAATTTCTTTTTATTGTAGGTATAAAAATGAATTATTTGATGTAATCAATTTACATCAAATGCTTGATACCATTGAAGTGGTTATCTTGATTTGTTGTTTAATTTTGATACAACAAATATTACTTTATCGCAACTAACTTTTACTTTCTGCATCTAACATTTATTTTATCTCAACTAACTTTTATTTTCCGCATCTAACTTTTACTTTCCCGCAACTAACTTATTAAATCATATATTTCATTTAGGCAATAGCGTGGCTCTGTCGGTTGTTCTAAATGAAATATAATGATTTAATTTAATATTTATTTTATGCAGTTATATATTTATATAGTTATATATATAATCATAGGTACCATATATAAAATATCGGTGAATTCGGTATTTTCTATAGTGGGAACTATATTATATTAGGTGTGTATTTAAATATTTAATTTTCTTGGAACCATTATTTATGGTGGTTTCCTTTGTTTTACTTTTAGTTAAACAATATTGTATAAACCAAGAATAAATCCTCGAGCCTT
>NC_133307.1:10750858-10751688 GCF_012295235.1 Primulina huaijiensis
TTTTTTTTTGTATGAGTATTTGGAGTCGAAAAAAAAGTGGTAGACTTATTCGAGTATCTGAAAATAATTTAAACATGGATGATAATTCAAATAATCAAGATAATGATAACAATAATAATAATAACAATAACAATAATAATAATAATAATAATAATAATAATAATAATAATAATAATAATAATCAAGAACATGATCAATTAAGAATACTTAGGCACCATATGAACCCTATTAGAACTAGTGCCCCATCTTATTTAGTTTTTCCTCCTGATGCATCTAATTTCAACTTTAAACCTCAAATTATTCAACTTTTACCCAATTTTCATGGCTTAGATTCTGAAAAATCATATTTACATCTAAGAGAATTTGAGGAAGTTTGTAACACTTATTATGATCAAAATTGTGGTATGGATATAGTTCGATTAAAGCTTTTCTCTTTTTCTTTAAAAGATAAAGCTAAAACATGGCTACGAAATTTGAGATCAAGTTCAATAAGATCATGGGAAGAAATCCAACAACAATTTCTCAAAAAGTTTTTTTCTTTCCCATAGAACAAACTATTTGATAAGACAAATTACTACTATTTCTCAAAAATAAGGAGAAACATTTTATCAATGTTGGGATAGATATAAAGAATTACTTAATACATGCCCACATCATGGTTTTGAAACATGGAGAATAGTTTCTCACTTTTATGAAGGTCTAATACCTAAAGATAGGCAAATGATAGAATTCATGTGTAATGGAACTTTTGAAGATAAAAACCCAAATGAAGCTATGGAGTATTTGGATTCATTAGCAGAAAATGCTCAAAATTGGGATAATATAGGCAC
>NC_133307.1:10753870-10760447 GCF_012295235.1 Primulina huaijiensis
ATCAATAGAACAAGCATATCAAATCAAATCAATGCAAATAATAACAAATAGTATGTGATTTAGGGAAACACAAGTATATCCTACTTGTGTCGATCTCCCAATACCACATTGACTTATACCTTCCGTTTGTCGTCTCGGCCTGAAGCAATATCAGTTCTGAACTCAAGACTGTCTTTGTAAATCTGAAACGGTATATCGAGAATCATAATATCAATATTCCATTCTCAATTCAACACTGAATCTGATTATTCTGAATTTAATTCAAACCATCGACATAACAGCACAATCTCAATATCCCCGTAAATACCATATCAACAGATAACGGTTACCAATCATAACCCATATCCAATACAATCTGAAATCAATCCATAATCCAAATATGTCCAATATCAATCAATATACTTTGAAAAATCATAACAATTCCATAATAAATCTGTTCTTCGATCTGACTTCGATTCTACGATGTCTAGCATGTCAAGAACATCATATCTGAATCCTATTCAATTCTGACAATGGCATAATTTCAAAACATATCAAAACATAACAAAACTTACGTCCAGTTAGAGCCTGCGTCGATAGGAACACAGTACTGAAGTCGGATCGAAATTTTGACGGTCGGATCTTGCACAAAAACGCGTAAGGATTTTCAACACATTCACAGAAACTTTTCTCGATTCTTTTCCTTTCCCTTCTAATTTCTGAAGGATTACTTTGTATATATATATATATACCATTGCATGATAAGGGCAAGTGGCTTCATTTCCGCTCAACACGTCTCGCGCATATGTGCGACCCGTCTCGGCGCATATGCGCGAGACATTATGTCTCGGCGCGTGCCTTCCCGTCAGCCCGAGCATATGCGCGCCCTTCATCCGCGCATGTGCGCGATATTCTCTGGAATTCACATTTGGCTACCGAACACCCCGCGCATATGCGCGCCAACTCTTGGCGCATATGCGCTACATTCTCTGGACTCGGTATATGGCAATGCACCTCTTCGCGCATATGCGCGCCCTCAAGCCGTGCATGTGCGCGCAAAGTTCTGTCCGCGCAAAAAGCTTCTCGCACAGCTCGCGCATATGCGCGCTATCTCGCCACGCATATGCGCGAGACCTTCGGGTCTCACACCCCACTCAACTTATGTCATTCCAATTCCTTCCTCGAAGTGGTCCGTCTATCAGCCGATCAATTTATAATTTAATAAATCTCAGATTACCGTGATAAAATCTCAGGCATTACAAAAACTTTGTTAGATTTGGGAGCAAGTGTGAATTTACTTCCTTATTTAGTTTATGAAAAACTTAATTTAGGAGAATTAAAACCCACTTCTGTTACTCTCTTACTGATAGATAGGTCAATCAAAATACCTAGAGGTATTGTAGAAAATGTGTTGGTTCAAGTTGATAAATTCATATATCTTGTAGATTTTATTGTTTTGGATACACAACCAATAGAAGTACATAATGAAATTCCAGTAATATTGGGACGATCATTTCTAGCAACTTCAAATTCTTTAATTAATTGTCGAAATGGAATAATGAAATTGTCTTTTGGAAATATGACTCTAGAACTTAATGTGTTCAATTTATGTAAACAACCAAGTATTAATGAAAATGAATATGATAATGAAATTGAAACAATTGTGGAAGAAAATATACAAGAAGAAAACTTAAATCAACAATCTGAAGTTTTTTCAATAGAAAATTTTGAGTCTGAAAATAATTTTAAAGAAGATGATAATACAAAACTTGAATTAAAAGTTTTACCATTCGAATTGAAATATGTATTTCTTGGTGAAAATAAAACATTTCCTGTTGTAATTTCTTCCACTCTTCTACCAAATCAAGAAGAAGATTTAATTAAATTACTTAAAAAATATAAAAATGCAATTGGATGGACTTTGAAAGATATAAAAGGTATAAATCCTTTAATTTGCACACATAAAATTCATTTGGAAGAAAATGCTAAAACATATCAACAACCACAAAGAAGGTTAAATCCACATATGAAAGAAGTTGTTAAGAATGAAGTATTAAAACTATTAGACGCTGGAATTATCTATCCAATCTCAGATAGTAAATGGGTAAGTCCAACACAAGTAGTACCTAAAAAGTCAGGCATCACTGTTATAAAAAATGAAAAGGGAGAGTTATTACAAGCTAGGATTCCATCTAGTTGGCGTATGTGTATTGATTATAGAAAATTAAATGATGCAACTAGAAAAGATCATTTCCCACTACCATTTTTAGATCAAATTCTAGAAAAAGTAGCAGGAAATTCTTATTACTGTTTTCTTGATGGGTATTCGGGGTATTATCAAATACCTATATCATTAGAAGATCAAGAAAAAACTACTTTCACTTGTCCTTTCGGAACTTTTGCATTTAAAAGAATGCCATTTGGTTTATGTAATGCTCCGGCTACTTTTCAAAGATGCATGTTAAGTATTTTCAGTGATATGATTGAAGAATTTGTAGAAGTTTTTATGGATGATATAACTGTTTTTGGAAACTCATTTGAAAATTGTCTTAAAAACCTAGAAGAAGTATTAAAACGATGTGAAGAAAAAAATCTTGTTTTAAATTGGGAAAAATGTCATTATATGGTTAAATCAGGGATTGTGTTAGGTCATGTGATATCTGAAAAAGGAATTGAAGTTGATAAAGCCAAAGTTGATGTTATTGCTAATTTAACATCACCAAAAACGGTCAAAGAAGTTCGATCATTCTTGGGTCATGCAGGTTTTTATAGAAGGTTTATAAAAAATTTCAGCATAATATCTAAACCAATTTCGAATCTTTTAACAAAAGATACACAATTTGAATGGACTCAGAAATGTGAAAATGCTTTTAAAAAAATAATTAATCTTTTAATTACATCACCTATTTTACAACCTCCAGATTGGTCTTTACCATTTGAATTAATGTGTGATGCAAGTGATTATGCTATAGGAGCTGTGTTAGGACAGAGAAAAGAAGGAAAACCGTATGCAATCTATTATGCTAGTAGAACCTTAAATAGTGCCCAAATAAATTATTCAACTACTGAAAAAGAATTACTTTCAGTAGTATTTGCATTAGATAAGTTTCGATCTTATTTAATTGGTTCTACTACTATTGTGTACACAGATCATTCTTCCGTAAAATATTTATCAAATAAACAAGATGCTAAGCCAAGATTAATACGGTGGATTTTATTGTTACAAGAATTTGATATTATAATTAAAGATAAAAAAAGAAAATAAAATGTCGTAGCCGATCATTTATCTAGAATAATGACTGAATCATCTCATAATGCAATACCAATAAATGAAAATTTTCCAGATGATCAGTTGTTTTATGCTACTATTATACCCTGGTTTGCTAACATTGTAAATTTTATTGTGACAAATAAAATGTCTTCTCATTGGAATTCAGAGGATAAGAATAAATTATTGATAAAAGTTAAAAAATTTTATTGGGATGATCCTTACTTGTTTAAGTATTTTCATGTCCAAATTTTTCGACGATGTATACCCGACAATGAAGTAAGTAATGTTATTAAATTTTGTCATTCTGAAGCATGTGGAGGTCATTTTTCATCCAATAAAACAGCTGCAAAAATCTTACAATGTGGATTTTATTGGCCGTCTTTATTCAAAGATACGCATTTATTTTGCAAATCTTGTGAAAACTGTCAGAAGATGGGATCAATTTCAAAAAGAAACATGATGCCTTTAAATCCAATCATAATTATTGAAATATTCGATAGTTGGGGGATAGATTTTATGGGTCCATTTCCATTATCTTTTGAATATACGTACATTTTAGTCGTGTTGATTATGTTTCAAAATGGATTGAAGCAATTGCATGTAGAACTAATGATCATAAAGTTGTTATAAAATTTTTAAAAGAAAATAGTTTTAGTCGATTTGGAATACCTAGAGCAATAATTAGTGATGAGGGAAGTCATTTTATAAATAAATCATTTTCTTCTTTGTTAAGAAAATATGGCATTACACATAAAGTTTGTACCCCATATCATCCTCAAAGTAATGGTCAAGTTGAACTTGCAAATAGAGAAATAAAACAAATTTAGAAAAAACAGTTAATCCAAATCGACTAACTGATGCATTATGGGTATATAGAACTGCATTTAAGACATCATTATGGATGTCACCATATAGGTTAGTTTTTGGTAAGCATTGTCATTTACCGGTTGAACTTGAACTTGAACTTGAACATAAAGCTTATTGGTCAATTAAAGCATTTAATATTAATTTAGATGATGCATCTAAATTAAGAAAATTGAATTAAATAAACTTGAAGAATTAAGAAATGATGCATATGAAAATTCAAAAATTTATAAAGATAAAACTAAAGCCTTTCATGATAAAAATATTATGAGAAAGTCATTTGAAATTGGACAAAAAGTTTTACTTTATAATTCTCGTTTGCATTTATTTCCAGGAAAACTAAGATCGAGATGGTCGGGACCATTTATAGTTAAATTTGTTTATCCTCATGGTGTTGTTGATATTGAAAATCCTAAAAATAATAACGTGTTTAAAGTTAATGGGCAAAGACTTAAGTCTCTTTATAGAAAATGAAATTCTTAATGATGATTTTATGCCTTTATATGATCCACAATAGTTGGTTGATATTTTCATTTTGTTTTTGCAGATTCTAGTTCATTTCCCGGTTAAGTGGCGGATAACGGTACTCCGTGACTATCTAAGTCGGTTTTTTCAGTTTTCCCAAAATAATTGAAATATATAATAATAATAATAATAATAATAATAAAAATAATAATAATAATATGGATGCTTGTATTGTTAATCTTGGTAAATATTTTGCTTGTTTACCTGATAATGCGTTGAAAAAAATTTATAAAGCTAGATGTGAGTGACTAAGGTTGATGATGTCATATGACATACCGAATGATATCCGTTTGATAATTGAAGCAAAAGTCCGATTGGTTGGGGAAGCAAGTGAAATAATATTAAGACATATGCCAGGATTTGGTAAAAGCACATATGCCAAAAAGCGAAGAGCTAAACAAATAGGTGGATGTCATAAATGTGCAAGGTAAACTTGTAAAGGGAAATGCAAAAATGTTGGAATGACATCAATGAATAGAGAAGATAAAATTTTATTCATTAAGAATGGTCTGAGTAAAGAGCCTTTGGATAATTTTCTAGAGGTTCTTGATACGCATTCTAATGGTTACGTGCAAAATGAACTTCTTAAACTATGGTAGCAATTTCAACATGAAGAATATCAATATGGACGGTGGAATCAGCCTTATAAAGATCATACTATAGTAACGCATATCTGTTTAGATAAGTAAACATATATATACAATTTCGTCTCGGGAATCTGACGTTAAAATACCCTGTTTGCCATTTTATAAGAAAATTTGATGGGAAGCATATCCTCAACTCATAGAAGGCGTTGAAGCTGTTACTGAACTTAAAATCAGAGGAAGATGTGAGTCACAATCACAACTACGCTGTATATATATGTTTTAATTAATGTCATTTTTATTTTCTTTTAATAATAATAATTTCTTGTTCAAATATTGACTTTTGGCACGTTACGCTTATAAATTCATATGCTGTGATTTAACAATTGTAGAAAACATATTTCTCAACATGTCGACGTCCACGGTAAGTAAAATCAAAAATATTTGTGTATTTTGTGGATCTAGTACAGGAAAAGATTCAATTTATGAAGAGGTAGCAGAAAAGGTTGGAATAACACTTGCTACAAAAAAGATTCATTTGGTATATGGTGGTGGTGAAGTTAGTCTCATGGGAAAAGTTGCAAAAGCTGCGCATGCAGGTGGAAGTGAAGTATTAGACATTATTCCGATTACCTTAGCCAGTCTTACTAGACCAACAATAGGAGAAGAAATGAAAGTAGACAACGTGTATGAACGAATTACTCAAATGATTAAACATTCAGATGCTTTCATTGCTTTGCCAGGAGGTTTCGGTACTTTGAAAGAAATATTTTATACTGTTTGTTGGGCACAATTAAACATCCACAATAAGCCAAATGGTTTGTTAAATGTTAACAATTATTATGATAAACTGCTGTCGTTTCTTGATGATGTTGTGGAACAGGGATTTATTTCATTAGCTTCGCGAAGGATGTTAGTTTCTGCTACAAGTGAAGGTGAACTTATTGATTTACTGCAAGGATTTAGTCATGAACCAGATCCATTTTTATCTCAACTGAATTAGCCAACATCCAAGAGTAAGAAAAGAAAATTCATGTGATGTTGAATTTGTGATTCAACGGTATGTTTTAATTTTTATTTTTCTCTTTAAGGTATGAAAAATCTCCTCTTCTTCTTCTCCTCTTAGTTTGTTTTTATATAAAAATAATAAAAAAAATATATTCATATATATAGTAATAATAATAATAATAATTTTTAGTTCAATGACGAGTAAGGTGTCAGTAAAATGCACCTGAGACGCATTAGTTAATAATTATTGGAAAATCACAATACGCTAGATTTTAATATTCATTATATTCAAATTACAGATTACAAGAAAAATTAGTTTTTCATATACCAATTTATATATATATTT
>NC_133307.1:10761405-10762506 GCF_012295235.1 Primulina huaijiensis
ATATGAGTTTATTTTTAAAATGAATATGTTTGTATATTTGAATATATAAAAGGAATAAAAAATCTTGGTTGTGATTTTCCGAAAAATTTTATTTCTAAGAGACTAGTAATAAGATAGTGTGGGGGTGTGATGAAACTTAAAATTAGTAATTTAATATATGTTAAAACCTATATTTTAAAATTTAAGTTTCATCAAAATTATAAAATTATGTTATTTTAGTATTGTGTGTTTATATTTAAATGTCTTACTAAATATGTTTTATTTTCAGGTTTTCTACGTGTTCGTAAAATAATGATAACATAAGCCAGAAAATTCAAATGGAGGTGATTCAAACTTGTTTGGAATCCTTGAGAAATAATCTACAACTTTGTAGAAGACATGATTGTGTAAAAAGTTGGTTAAGATGATCAAATTGTGAAAATATCAAAAGGAGGACAAATTTACTTTCACCATGACCAGCATATAGTAAACAAATCATAACTATTTCAATATTTAACCTAATTAGGTGAAACAAGTGTCCAAATTCATCGACAGATAATTCCCCACATGATTTATGTTTTGAGCAGAGTCAAATTCGGTGATTAAAGTCATTGAACAAAGCATTGAAAGAAGGGACATGGAATTGAAGTTGGAGGAGACAAAGACTACTATTACAACTACATGACATTAATAAAATTTTTGACCCTTTCTCACATTTGGCCTATAAATAGAGGCCTTGTGCTAGCTTAAGAATCATTCTATCTCATTGTAAAATATAGTGTGAGTGTGTATAAAAGTTCTAAGTTCCAATATATTTTTCATTTTCCAAATTATGAGTGATGTTTTTAGTGTTGATCAAAAGTAAGTTCATGGAAAGCTAAATCTATTATGTCAAGGTGAAGAGGATGAATTCTTGGTGAAGTAAGATTGTTTATATTTTATATATTCTTTCTTTATTTCTTTTCATTTTGCTAATTTTTTTTATTGTAGGTATAAAAATGAATTATTTGTTGTTATCAATTTACATCAAATGCTTGATACCATTGAAGTGGTTATCTTGATTTGTTGTTTAATTTTGATACAATAAATATTTCAACAATTATTATTGTTATATTATACATA
>NC_133307.1:10762574-10844980 GCF_012295235.1 Primulina huaijiensis
TTCCCGCAACTAACTTATTAAATCATATATTTTATTTAGGCAATAGCGTGGCTCTGCCGGTTGTTCTAAATGAAATATAATGATTTAATATAATATTTATTTTATGCATTTATATATTTATATAGTTATATATATAATCATAGGTACCATATATAAAATATCGGTGACTTTGTTATTTTCTATAGTGGGAACTATATTATATTAGGTGTGTATTTAAATATTTAATTTTCTTGGAACCATTATTTATGGTGGTTTCCTTTGTTTTACTTTTAGTTAAACAATATTGCATAAACCAAGAATAAATCCTCGAGCCTTGACAAAATTTATAATTTGTAAACTTCGTTCTTGCATTTGGTAATTTATAAATTAATAAATTTAAACCTAAAATAACCTCTCTGTGGATCGATCTCGTACTTACTATATTTATTACTTGCAGACAACCTACACTTGGGTGAATTATAATTTAAGTAGTAGCAACTACCGATGTAGTAGTCAAGATCCGTGATGGAATGAGAACTGCTCAGAGTCGACAGAAGAGTTATGCGGATCAGAGGAGGAGAGATCTAGAGTTTGTCGTTGGCGACCACGTTTTCGTGAAGATAGCACCTATGAAAGGTGTCATGTGGTTTGGGAAGAAAGGAAAGCTCAGTCCGAAATTCATCGGACCATTTGAGATCCTCGACAGGGTTGGGACGTTAGCTTATCGTGTTGCTCTTCCGCCGAATCTGTCCGGAGTACACAACGTGTTCCACGTCTCTATGCTAATGAAGTATATGGCGAATCCTTCGCATGTCTTGAACTTTGAACCGTTGCAGCTCACTCAAAACATGTCGTATGAAGAAAGACCAGTGCAAATCTTAGAATGACAGGAGAAAAAGCTTCGGAACAAATTGGTTAAGCTACTGAAAGTCAAATGGCTTAACCATTCAGAGGAGGAAGCTACGTGGGAATCTGAGCCAGAGTTGAAGAGTCGGTACCCCGAGTTATTCGTTAAGTTTTAATTTCGAGGACGAAATTTCTTTTAAGGGGGAGAGAGTTGTAGAACCCGATAAATCAGATTACGTATAAGCCATGCATAATTACTATTATTTAAATGAAAATGATTTTTATACATGCAAGAGGGCTTAATTCATTTTAAAACTTTGTTAAGTTATGATTATTTATTTTACGCAGAAGTTTAGTTTTTGTCTTTTCAGATAGTCGGACTGGAGTTTGGGAAATTGAGGTAAGATTAATAATAAGAAAATATTCCTAAATTTAATTTAAGTCAAGGAATAATTTATTTTAATGTAAAATAATGTTTAAGGAATTGTTTAATTAATTGAAGTTAGGTTAGTAAATAATTTCTTTTATGTCCAATAATAAATTAAAAGCCTAAATTAAAATGTGTAACCAATTGGGATAAATAATCTAGGCCTATTTTATTCAAGAAATTATACCCTAACATGTTAGTAATTTATTTTAAGACTTAGCCAAGCATGCAAGAAAATTACTACCCTAAATTGATTTATTAATTCACTAAAATACGTATTAGGTGTTTAAAACTTTAAAGATTTAAAATACAAGATTTAAGTAATATTTTACCTTCTTTGTCTAGCAAAAGTTCGGCCCCTTAGAATCATTCCTTGCATGTTTTGGCAACTCTCCATTTTTGATTCTTTTCCTTAACCTTTCTTTGAATGATAATTCCCTCACTTTTAAATCTCCAATAATTAATAATTAAGCACTTTATTGCACCTAATTAAACCTCAAAATTAGACTAGCCATTCCCTCATTTTCGAGCAATTAGAAGGAAGAAAATCATTTCCTTGTGTCATTCCATTCCTTAAATTTGAAACTTCCCTCTGATGCATTCTTGACTCCTTTATTTTTCCTTGTAACCTACCCCTTCATTCCTTAACACTCCTTCACCCCCTAACATTCGAAAATTTAAGAGAAAATAGCAGCAAGAAATCGTGAGCCTTCAACAAGAAAACAAGAAAGAAAAGGAACTCCGTCTCCGCTGCGCCGTGTTCGTCGTATAGTTCGTTTTCTTTCTTAATCAAATTTCAGGCATGTATATGTTATTCTTTTCTTTTCAATCAAGTCCTATACATGTTTTTAAATCATATTTTGTTCATGAATCATGAAGCATATTCGAAAATTTGACAGCAACTTTCTTGTAAAATATGTGCAGTATTTTTCTCGACCACCACTTGTGCTTCATGGTTTGGTTGGTTTTGTTGATTACAGGAGGTTGCTTGATCCTAGCACTCAAGGCTGCATCTAGGCATGTACTAGGGTGTGTTAGGATCATGTTGGTCCATTAGTTCAAGCCCCATGCACTCAGGAATCAAGACTTGACAGCAACTCCCCATAGCTGCAAGTTTGAGTCTCGAATTTGTGTTTTGGTTGTCTAAGGTGAGGTTCGAATCTCCGTTGGCTTTTGGGCCTGTAACCATGGTTAGGACCTTCCCTTATCATGTTTAGGACGTGACCAAGATGGCCTTTCAAGGCTTGGTTCATGGACCCATCGATTTTTAAAACAAAACATGCAAGTGTCCCTCGGTTTCATTTTTCTGTTTTGGGGTGTGAGTTTCGGCCTTTGGGGTTTTGGGTGGATCTTGGTTGGCTTTTAGCCCTTAGAAATGGTTCATACAATACTCCAACAAGTCAAAGTTGAGCCATGGTTGATAATATGACCACTGGAACGACGCAAGACAGCAAGCGATCCACACCATCTCATAGTACAGAATTTTGTTGGTGTTCTCGGTTTGAGCTTCTACTTGTCCCAGGTATTTGCTTGAGTTGTGTTTTGCCAAGTGCCCTTAGCCATGTTTCAAGCCACCACTTAGGATGTTGGTAAGAGACCTTGGTTGGTGGTTCAAGCCCCAATGGCTACTTGTTCTTAAACCACGCAAAGGAAGCGCAACTGCTGCCATTACTTTTGACAGCAACTTTGTCTTCGGTTCAGAGGTCGTGTTCGAGTTCTTGGTTGGCTTTTAGCCTATGGCCTTGGACTGGACAGTACCTCAATGAGTTAGGAAGGTCATGTTTCTGGCCGTTCGTGATTTGGTTAAGTTTAGCACTCGTACGAGAATTTACGGTGCAATTTGCCAAAGTGGCTCTCGAAATAGCGTCTCATGATTTTGGCCTCCATTCACCTTTTTCGTGTATTACAACCCTAGGGTTATGTTTTCCATTATTTTAGGTGTAATTTAATCATGGCTAAATGATGGTTCAATGTTGGTTCGGGTTGGTACGAAGCCATGGTTGAATACTAAGTTTGTTGGGCGTAGTTGTCTCGTTTTTGGTTCGGTTTTGAAGTCTTTGTCAAGTCAAGGTTATTTTCATGTTTAACATGTTAGAACTAGGTCGCAGCAAGCCTAGAAAATATCCAACAGTAAAACGGGATTATAATTATATTACGTGCATAAAAGATAAAATGTTTATTTTTGAGATATATGCGATATGTCTTGTGGCCACCTTACGCTTATGGGATTGCTTCACCCGGTGACTTACGACCGGTTTACGTTTATGTATGGGTACGGATATCCAGTCCAAGGGCTGTGATGATCTCTACCGTCAAGTATATTGTGGTTTAGTCTGATCAGACGTGCATGTTATGTTATGAGCCACTTGCGTAGAAACATTATCTCTACCAGAAAAAAAATATGATATGATATTTTATGACAGGGCTCTATCGAGCGAATCTTTTACGTACGATTTTCAGATATGCACGTATTTATAATTACTCATGACACGATTTTCACCTTACGCTTTACGATACGATATTTTTACGTAGCATGCGATTTTATGATATATTTACTTGTTATTCACGATATATGCATGTTGAGTCTTTAGACTCACTAGACTTGATTGTTGTAGGTACTGATGAGGTCGGGAATGAGGGCGGGGACGAGTGAGCTGCTTGGGTCGGCAGTAGTAGGGACCCGAGGACCTCATGTTTCAGTTTATTCGCATTTTCATGTTCAAACTCATATTTTTATATGTTGGATATTTATTTTTTTAAGTTGTTGTTTTGAAAAAAAATAATTACTTCCGCTGTTATTTTTAAAGTTAAACTTATTTATCAGTTTATTTTATGAATGATGCATGTTATTTATTTAAAGAGAAAAATTTTAAATAATTCCGCAAAAATTACGAATATGAATACGGGCCTTTACATAAAATGTTGATCTATCCCAAGATGAGCGACGGATTTCTGATATTCCTGTAGTATGTGAGTTTCCTGATGTGTTTCCAGAAGAGATTCATAGTTTTCCACCAGAACGAGAAGTTGATTTCAGTATCGAATTAATGTCAGGAACTGAACCCATATCTCGAGCACCATATCGTTTAGCTCATGTTGAGCTAAAAGAACTGATAGAAAAATTGCAGGATTTGTTGAGTAAAGGTTATATTCGTCCGAGTTTTTCACCGTGGGGTGCACCGATTCTATTTGTCATGAAGAAATATGGAACGATGCGGATGTGTATTGATTATCGACAACTAAATAAGTTTACTGTCAAGAATAAATATCCACTCCCTAGGATTGATCACTTATTTGATCAGTTGCAAGGTACTTCGGTGTATTCTAAGATTGATCTCCGTTCTAGGTACCATCAAGTGCGAGTTAGACAAGAAGATGTGCCGAAAACAGCTTTTCGCACGAGATACATACACTTTGAATTTTCGGTTATGCCTTTTGGTTTGACCAATGCTCCTGCTGTGTTTATGGACTTGATGAATCGAGTATTTCGTAAATATCTAGATCGTTTTAGTGATTGTATTCATCGATGATATTTTTGTCTATTCCAAGTCTGAAGAAGAGCATGTTAAACACTTGAGATTAGTTCTTTGAATTCTTCAAAAGAAGCAGTTGTACGCCAAGCTATCCAAGTGTGAGTTTTTGTTAGATAGGGTTGTGTTTCTGGGCCATGTCATATCTCAACATGGCATTTTTGTTGATCCAAGTAAAGTGGAAGCAGTTCTGAACTGGGCACGACCGACCAATGTGCCAGAGATTCGTAGTTTCATGGGTTTAGCTGGTTATTACCGAAGATTTATCGAAAATTTCTCAAAGATTGCTAAACCTATCACTCAACTGACTCGGAAAAATCAGAGATTCATTTGGTCTGATGAATGTGAGTCAAGTTTTGTCGAGTTGAAGAAGAGATTGACTTCTGCACCAATTCTTACCATTCCAAGTGGATCTGGAGGATTACTGCATAGTCTTGAGGTTCCTCAGTGGAACTGGGAGCACGTAGCTATGGATTTTGTCACGCATTTGCCACGTACTTCTCGTCATTTTGATGCCATTTGGGTGATTGTCGACATATTATCACTTTATTCCGTATGAGAGGACGTATTCGTACAAGAAAATGGCTCGTCTGTATATTGAAAATGTTGTGAGACTTCATGGAGTTCCAGTTGCAATGGTCTTAGATCGTGACCCTAGATTCACATCAAAGTTTTGGACTAGTTTCCAAAAAGAAATGGGTACACAACTTGCGATGAGTACTGCGTACCATCCTCAGACCGATGGTCAGACAGAGCGTACGATCCAGACACTCGAGGATATGCTTCGAGCTGTAGTCATGGATTTTAAAGACAGTTGGCAGGAAGCTTTATCACTAGTAGAATTTTCATATAACAACAGTTTCCAAGTGACAATTGGTATGGCTCTTTTTGAAGCTTTGTATGGCAGACGATGTCGATCACCTCTTTGTTGGGATGAATTTGGTGAGAAGCAGTTGACTGGACCTGACATTGTTCAGGAAATGCATGATAAAGTCCAGTTGATTCGTCAGAGAATGAAAGATGCCCAAGATCGGCAAGCTAGTTATGCTAACAGACGTTGTCGACCTCTAGAATTTCAAGTTGGAGATTTTGTGTTTCTGAGAATCTCTCCGTTTAGAGGAGTTGTTCGTTTTGGTAAGAGAGGTAAGTTGTCACCTCGTTTTGTTGGTCCCTATGAGATTGTTGAGCGTATTGGGACTTGTGCTTATCGTTTGGATTTGCCCCAGTCCTTGTATGGTATCCACGATGTTTTCCATGTTTCTATGTTGCGTAAGTATGAGCCCGATCCGTCTCATGTTATTCAGCCTGATGAGGTTGAACTTGATCCATCTCTATCATATTCTGAGTATCATGTTTGTATCTTGGATCGTAAAGATAAAGTTTTATGCAATAAAGTTATACAACTTGTTCGTGTTCAGTGGTCGAGGCATGGTGTAGAAGAATCAACGTCGGAAACAGAAGAGAAAATTAGAGCATCTTATCTATATCTGTTTAATTTTTAGTAATGTATTGTTCGTTTCGTATCGTGTGTAAGATGTATGTGTATAAAACGAAATTTCGAGGACGAAATTTGTTTTAAGGGGTGGAGAAGTGTAAGGCCCTGTAATTAATTATCCGATAATTTGGCATAATTAGAATAATTATTGAGTTGTAAATTAACATAATTATTTATGCCAAATAAATTCAAGAATTGTGTTAAAAATATGTATTTTAGAATATCGGAGAATTTAATGATATAAAATACATATAGAGTTTAAATAACACACGAGAGCAAAAATAAATACAGGCCGGGATTAATAGGCTTGAGTTACTATTTTAGTAACCAAATACACAATATATTTGTATTTATACATATACATACACACAACTTACCAAGGAGAGAGAGAAGAAAGGAAAAAGAAAAGAAAGAAACTTTCCCCCAAACCCCATTTCCGTCACCCTTGGAGCAACCATGGAATAATCACGATATCCCCTCCATCCGGTGTTGAAATCTCGATCGGTCTAAAGGGGTGTCTTCCTAACATCCTAGGCTTCAATTCAAGACAGAAATCGCGAATTTTGAGCAAGAATATGGGTAGATCAAAGCTGCTGTTCCGGTGCTCTGTTTCTGCACGAATTCTTCCGGTTTTTGGGAGAGAGTTTTTGTGTTACTGCGATTTTTGTATTTTGAATTTATAAAAATGATCTAAACAAACTTTGTATTGATTTATGTTAGCTGTTTATAGCCACTTTAAAAATGGGTTTTTGATTAGAAAGGAATTTGTTATGATTTTTCTACAAAAATGTGCCAAATTCGAATTCTGAAATTGTGCTGTGCCAGAAACCTACTGTATTTTGGGATTATGGCATATATTCATTCGGATTCTGAACTTATGATTCGATTAAAAGTTGTAGAGCTATGTGTTATCTTCGTAATGTTATAAGATTTGTTAAATTCCATTAAGAATTGAGATAGTTATGATCATTTTGCCAAAACTGTTCAATTACAGAATTCTGCCGCAAAGTGCATATGGAGTAGCATATTCTTTATAATTTTGGGATTTATCTATTAAGATTATGGAAATGGTTTCTTCTAGAAAAACTTAAATATTTGAGTTATCTTTCATTTCCAATTTGCGGATATTGATTTGGGTCAAAAATGAATTAGATATGAATTTTATGGTCATAGGTGCTGAATCTGAAACTGTAACAGAATTCATTTTTCTAGATTTCTGGTTGTGGATGTTTATCCATGTCAAGATTATTGAATTTCTTGTTGACATCATCTGATGAAATATGGGTTTTTGAGTTAGGATTCCAACCATGTATGATAAATATATTTTGGTTAAGTTTTGTCCTTAAAACTTAGCATAGGTACAAGCTGAAATTTGGAAATATTGTTATTGAATCGGAAATTTACTCGACTTGTTATATTATCTTATTGTTAGGCCGAAGAGATGAAAGTTGAGCTTGTTGTTGTTATCAGTCGGTATAGGTATGTTACAGCTCGGTAACATATTGTTAAATGCTTTCGTTGTGATATATGTTTATTATTGTGACATATTATTGGCATTTAGCATAGGGCATACTATTGCGACATTCATGTTGAGCCCTATCATTCTTGTTAGCCCATTGTTGATATCCGTTGTTATCTGGCACTCTTGTTTATCTCGGGATCATAGTGTGGCTGATAGGCCTATACACATGAGACCATAGATGTGATTGAACAATCCCGTGGTTAGTGCAGCCTTTTGAGGTGAGCGCTGGGATTGTGTCATCTAGTTCGTTCTGTTGTGCCATCTTGTTATATCGTATCCGCTGTATGGAGGCCGAGTCAGGGGTGTTATTCAGCACAGCTTGGCATACCTCGCATACTTGGCAGGGCGGTTTAGCTGCATGACGATGTAGCTTCCCTGTGTTGTTGCTCGAGCATTATTCCAGTTGTTATCGTACCGTTTGTTGGCTCCTGTAATCCCTATTATTCGTTGAGCCTTTCATGCATTGCACATTACATTTTATTAGATGATTATGCATGATTTATGATTATTGTTGTTATTGTTGAAATGTTTCATACCAAAATCCTAACCTCAGTTGTTTTCTTAGGGGGCTGCTGTGGTTGCTATTGGGCACAATGGTAGATCTCCCGAGTCGTTTTGCAGCATCAGGCCGAGATTCCGCCAGTGGAGCTTGGGATTGAGGTTAGATTGCTTGGTTCTGTTCAGTGGAGTCTCCCAGTTAGTCTATATGTATGTCTTGAGTTTGTTTCAGTCTTGTATTGTAGTTTATTTGCCGGGGAGATGCCCCATGTATCTGTAGTGATATTTGGTTGTTCTGATAATGTTCTGAGTCGACTCTGCGATTTTTATGATCTGGTGAGTATTCGGTAAGTTTTAATTTCTGCTTAGTCCTGGCCAGTGCGGCTATAGGTGTTCAACTTCAATTTTTGTACCTCCTCGGCAACGGCGCCAAAAACTTGCTACTACTTAAATTATAATTCACCCAAGTGTAGGTTGTCTGCAAGTAATATATTTCGTAAGTACGAGATCGATCCACAGAGAGGTTATTTTAAGTTTAAATTTTTTTATTTATAGATTACCACATGCAAGAATGAAGTTTACAAATTATAAATTTTTTCAAGGCTCGAGGATTTATTCTTGGTTTATATAATATTGTTTAACTAAAAAAAAACAAAAGAAACCACCATAAATAATGGTTCCAAGCAACATAAATATTTAAACACACACCTAATATAATATAGTTTCCACTATAAAAAATACCGAATTCATCGATATTTTATATATGGTACCTATGATTATATATATAACTATATAAATATATAATTGCATAAAGTAAATGTTAAATTAAATCATTATATTTCATTTAGAACAACTGGCAGAGCCACGCTATTGTTTAAATGAACTATATGATTTAATAAGTTAGTTGCGGGAAAGAAAAAGATATTTGCGGGAAAGTAAAAGTTAGTTGCGTAAAGTAAAAGTTAGTTTCAGAATGTAAAAGTTAGTTGCGATAAAATAAATGTTAGATGCAGAAAGTAAAAGTTAGTTGCGATAAAGTAAATGTTAGATTGTTAGATGTTAGTATTAAATCATAATATTTAATTTAGAACAACCGGCAGAGCCACGCTATAGTCTAAATGAAATATATAATATAATTATATATATATATATGTATAATTTAACAATAATAATTGATGAAATATTTCTTGTATCAAAATTAAACAACAAATCAAGATAACCAATTCAATGGTATCAAGCATTTGATGGAAATTGATAACAACAAATAATTCATTTTTATACCTACAATAAAAAGAAATTAGCAAAATGAAAAGAAATAAAGAAAGAATATACAAAATATAAACAATCTTACTTCACCAAAAATTCATCCTCTTCACTTTAACATAATAGATTTAGCTTTCCATGAGCTTACTTTTGATCAACACTAAAAACATCACTCATAATTGAGAAAATGAAAAATATATTGAAACTTAGAACTTTTATACACCTTCACACTATATTTTACAATGAGATAGAATGATTCTCAAGCTAGCACAAGGCCTCTATTTATAGACCAAATGAGAGAAAGAGTCAAAAATTTTATTAATGCCATGTAGTTGTAATAATAGTCTTTGTCTCCTCCAACTTCAATTCCATGTCCCTTCTTTCAATGCTTTTTTCCACGACTTTAATCACCGAATTTGACTCTGCTCAAAACAGAAAACATGTGGAGAATTGCCTATAGATGAATTTGGCCACTTGGTTCACCTCATTTGGTTAAATATTGAAATAGTTATGATTTTTTTACTATGTGCTGGTCATGGTAAAAGTAAATTTGTCTTCCTTTTGATATTTTCACAATTTCATCATCTTAATGAACTTTTTAGGTAATTATGTCTTCTGTAAAATTGTAGAAAATTTCTCAAGAATTTCAAACATGTTTGAATCACCTCCATTTGAATTTTCTAGCTTGAGTTATCATTATTTTACCAACACGTAGAAAACCTGAAAATGAAACATATTTAGTAAGACATTTAAACATAAACAAACAATACTAAAATAACATAATTTTATAATTTTAATGAAACTTAAATTTTAAAATATAGGTTTTAACATATAATAAATTATTAATTTTAAGTTTCATCACTTTGGCTACCCGGATCCTAATGGACTTGAACATCGCGACTGGAGAAAATGTTTCCTCATTGTCAAAACATTTCCTTAGAGTATATCATTTCGTCACCAATCTAGCTTTGAAGGTCACCACCTTCCCATCCGCTCTAAGTTTTCTTTTATAAATCTGTTTGCATCCTATTGGAACAATTCCCTCAAATAGATTTACTAGGGATCATACTTTGTTCGAATACATGGAGTCCATCTCGGACTGCATGGCTTCAAACCATTCAGATGAATCGGCATCAAACAATGCTTCTTTGAAGTTTCTTTGATCACATCCAGTAATGAGCTCACCTTGTCCCTCTTCAAGAAGCAGGCTGATCCTGTTAGACGGACTTGAGACTCTTTTGAATCTCCTAGGAGCTTGTGTTTCTTCGGTTGGTTGCTGAGTTGTGAGTTATACTATTTGTATAGTGAATGGTCCCCAAATCTAATCGAGTTCTATCATCCCGCTTTTCTATCTAATAGAAACTCTTTCTCTAAGAAGCTCACATTCCTTGAAAGGAACTCCTTTGTTGCATTGGGATCATATAAGTAATATCCAACTGAATTATTTGAATATACAAAAAATTAGCACAAATTAGCTCTACTGTCCAATTTGTCTCCCGCTGCTTGCTTCACGTAAGCAGGACATTCCCATATTCTTAAGTAAGTATATTTGGGTGGCTTTCCCATCCATATCTCATATAAAGTTTTATCCACTACCTTAGCATGGACTTGGTTTAACAACTTTGCCGCTGTTTCAAGCGCAAATCCCCAAAAAGATGGAGACAATTCAGTGAATCCCATCATTGATCTAACCATGTTCATCAATGTATGATTACGACGTTTTGACAAACCATTGAACTGGGTGTGGCAGGTGGAGTTCACTACGAGAGAATCTCATTCTCCTTAAGGTAGTCTTGGAACTCAGTACTCAAGTATTCTCTACCTCGATCTGATCAAGTGTTTTAACACTCTTCCTAATTGTTTCTCTACTTTTTCTCTGAATTTTTTGAACTTTTTAAAGGCTTCAGACTTGTATTTCATCAAATATCCATACCTCGAAAAGTCATCAGTAAATGTAATTGTTGGAACATTTCATGTTCGCAATCTAGATTTTGTTGTTAACAAAACTTGTTATTGTATTTCTAACATATTTACTCATGTGTGAGGTTGCAAACACAAGAAACAAACTGAAACTGAACTTAGCCAAACTGAATTTCTGGCGAGCTTCGGTGTTTTGATGATATCTCTTAGCTGGATGATTCAAATGATAATCCATCAACTTGATTGATCAGAAACGCAATTTGGAACAAGTCGTATTTCACCTCAGTTGGGCAAAATCGGATGTTATCAAGTCTAACTGATCGCTGAATTACCGAACTATTTACACGAAAACAACAATCAGTTGGGTATGAGCAGTTGCGATAATTTGATCACATGTCTCAGCTTGGTTATTGAAATGAAGCGATTCGATATGCGTTGGAAAGCTAAGATAATGATCTACAAATCATATTCAGAAGACAGAGTATGAATCGAAGCTTAAGATGCTGATAAATGATGATGAAACTACTAGTTTTGCACAAACTGAAATCAGCCTAGCTTAATTCAGCACACTAGCTGAAACTGAACAAGCTGAACTGAATCAAACTAGTTGAACTGAACTAGACCAGCTAAAACTGAACTAAACTAGCTGAACTGAACCAAACCAGTTGAATTGAACCAGTACAGAACTGAACTGAACCGGACCAACTTAAACTGAACCAGACCAGCTGAATTGAACCAGTTGTGTAACGTACCGTACTTTTAACTATTTAATATTTGCGGAAAAATTAAAAATTTTCTTGAATAAGAAATAAACTCTCAAACTTCGATGAAACAAAGTGTTCATCCCAACGTAGTTGCATAAAAGCTCTCAAAATAAAATTGCCAAAAGTATTTGTTTAAAATCTCATAACCCATAAAATGAAATCAGAGTATGTTGAACATTCATAAAAACTTAAAACATGGCGGTCCTCGGGTTTAGCCTCCCGCTCAGTCCAAGCCAGCTCCTTGATCACCACCCCTAGTCTCCTCAAACTAATTCTCACCTGCATCGATCAAGTCTAGTGAGTCTAAAGACTCAACATGTATAAACTTGAAGTAACGAGTAATACGTAAAAAAACCACATGCAACTTTAAAATATAACGTACATATTGGAAACGTAAATCTGAACAAAATAACGTAATCGTACTTGAGCGTGATCATAATAGCATAACATAGACGTGCCATAATCATAAAAACTTTCGTGAACATACTTGCATCTTACATACATGAGCATACTTATCTTAATTTTGCGTAGAGGCATGTTTCAAGCAAGTGACCCATAACATAACCGCCTGATCAGACTAAACCACAATACTGGGCTGACAGGGACGAATCCACTGCCACATACATGAGATCCTCGTTCATGCTTTAACGGGTGGATTGGTCCCCGTTCATGCTTTAACGCTTTCCAATCCTGATCTAAACCCGTTCATGCTTTAACGGGGCGGAGAGGTCCTCGGCCACCTTCACCGACTTCCAAACCCATTCATAATTTGGTCACAAGACATTTAGCATACCTCAAAAACTTAAAATATTTTTTTTGGCACGTCAACATACTTACTTGGAGTTGAGGGATTCGTTGGATCTCGCTTGGGCCACTGCTGCACACCAACATGAGTTCAAACACTTATCTTTCATAGCTTAGACGTAGGTACTTGTGCCAACCACCGAAGTAAATAAATAGCTTATGACAGTCTAAATCACTCGGGACTTGACCTCATTTAATCATCATACTAAACTATTAAATAGAACCACAAAACAAATTCTATATTTTATATTCATAACCACAAAGCAAATCCTATATTTATATTCATAACCACAAAACACTTCATATACTTTATATTCATATTTTAAAAATTTTTTAAAAATTATTATTATTTTTTTTAGAAGGGCTACACAGACCTCGTGTAAGGGTCCGGGTAGGCTCTGGCANGACATTGATTCAAACACGTAAAACCACCCCAAACGTCTCCAAACATCGGCAAGCAACTTCAATACAACAATGACCCGTAATTCGACACCGTTTCGCTTGCTACGACTTCTATTATATCCCAAGAAAATCCCGACCCAAACAAACCACCAAATAACACCTAAACTCATTCCATAACATATCTAAATGCAGCAGCACAAGCCCAGAGGTGCCCAACGAAGCCTGCAACTCAAAAACTTCAAAACATGATGAACATCAATTTCATAAGATCGCAAGTTTGAGCATTTACACAAAAACAACCATAACTCACTTGTTTCTATTCCAAAAATTACGAATTTTATATCAAATCGAAGGTATTGAAGAGTACTACGTTTTATATGATGAAAGTTTTTCCAGAAACACGACCGAAAAATCGCAGTTTTTAAAATGACAGCAAAAACGTGATTTGTGATCCAAAAACCCTTTCAAACTTGATCCAAACATCATTGCTCAAACTTCCACACATCACACATGTATTTATACGCATAAATAACAACACAACGCATAATATGAAGAGATCGATGCATAAACAAAAGAATATACGTGTCTTTAAATCTTTAATGTTAGCGAAACGACGACACCGAAGCGGAGATGGCGTGAGGATTGATCCGGGACGATTGTGGCTCGATTTCTTACAACAAAACCCAACCAAAATTCGGTGGAAATAATCAGAGGAAGGGGGCGGCTGCAAGAACTCTTAGAAACCTAGGTTTTTTCTCACAAAAATTCTGAAATGAAAAATGAATAGGGGAAGTGTGTGTGTGTCGGCTGTGTGTGCGTGTGTTTAGGTAGATTAGGGAAATGATTTTTGCTTAATTATATAATTAACATGCAAATAAAATGCTAATTAAATTGTTACTAAAATTGCTAGTAAAAAGAAAAATACTAATAAAATGCTACTCACTATTAACTTTACTAACTATCCCACAAAAAAAATTAAAATACACAATTAAAAATCTTTAAAAGTTTTAAATTTTTAAAATCATCTAATAATTAAATTAGGCTTTAAAAATGCTAAACACTCATAAATCATTTAAAAAAAAAGATGCCCCAATCTTAACTTGAAATAAATTATCACGTTTTAAAATTACCAAAAATCGTCACCGGTCTGTTCCTCGATCCCGCCTCGAATAATCGTCTGAAACATGAAACTCGAAAAACATTTAACGTGCATCACATAAACATAAATAATTAAAAAAAATAATGCATTTAAATAAATCATGCATGGTTAATACTCAATTTAAATTTAAATAAATAATTTAACAATTAAATAATTGTATGGGTTTTACGTGTACTGATTTTGGGCTCTACAGTTCCTCTCCCACTTATAAAAATTTCGTCCTCGAAATTAAATCTTACCGAACAACTCCGGGTAGCGAATCCTCATATCTGCTTCAGTCTCCCAAGTGGCCTCTTCCACTGATTGGTTTAGCCACCGGACTTTGACTAGCTTAGTTGTCTTGTTCCTAAATCTACGCTCCTGCCTGTCTAGGATTTGAACAGGTCTTTCCTTATATGACAGGTCTGGAGCCAACTGTAACGGCTCATAGCTCAGAACATGCGAATGATTAGCTATGTACTTCTTCCGCATTGAGACGTGGAACAAATTGTGTACCCCGGCTAGATTCGGCGGAAGGGCAACACGATACGCTAGTGTCACAACTTTTTCAAGAATCTCGAATGGTCCAATAAATCTCGGACTCAGCTTGCCTCTCTTCCTGAATCTCATAACACCCTTCATAGGTGCTATCTTAATAAAAACGTGGTCACCTACGGCAAACTCGAGATCTCTCCTCCTCTTGTCAGCATAGCTCTTTTGGCGACTCTGGGTGGTCTTCATCCTATCTCGGATCTTGACCATCACATCTGCAGTCTGCTGAACTATCTCTGGCCCAAGTTCTGCTCTCTCTCCGACTTCATCCCAATAAATCGGTGATCTACATTTCCGTCCTTACAATGCCTCATAGGGAGCCATACCTATAGATGTTTGAAAACTGTTGTTGTATGTAAAATCCACTAGAGGTAGTTTCGATTCCCAATACCCATGGAAGTCAATCACACAAGCTCTCAACAAATCCTCCAGAATTTGGATCACTCGCTCAGACTGGCCATCTGTCTGAGGGTGAAAAGCCGTACTAAATAGCAACTTCGTCCCCATGGCTACATGCAAACTCTTCCAAAAGGACGATGTGAATCTCGGGTCCCTGTCGGACACAATAGACCCTGGGATTCCAAGCAAACGCACTATATCCCTGATATAGAGCTCCGCATATTGCATCATGGAGAAAGTCGTTTTTACTGGCAAGAAGTGCGCTGATTTAGTGAGTCGGTCCAGTATGACACAAATGGCATTAAAACCCCTGACTGACTTCGGCAAACCGACAACGAAGTCCTTGGTAATATTCTCCCATTTCCATTCTGGGATAGGGAGTGGCTTAAGCATTCCAGCTGGCCTCTGGTGTTCTGCCTTCACCTGTTGACAAGTGAGGTATTCGGACACGAATCTGCGGATGTCTCTCTTCATCCCTGGCAACCAATACAAGATCTGCAGGTCTTTGTACATCTTGGTACTTCTTAGGTGGATTGAATACGGAGATGCATGTGCCTCTGATAAGATATCTTCTCTGATCGAATCTACGTTAGGCGCCCACATTCTACCTCTGTATCTCACAATACCCTCTGACACTGTGTAGAGTACACTGCCCTTGGCCTCATCCTTCAGTCTCCACTTCTGTAACTGGTCATCTGAAGACTGGCCTACGCGGATACGGTCTAATAGAGAAGACTGCATTGTAAGATTAGACAGTCTAGGAGCTCTGCCCTTACGATAAACCTCTAGGCCAAACCTCTGAATCTCTGACTAAAGAGGTCGCTGTACTAACAACTGTGCTATGACTGCAACCTTTCTGCTCAAGGCGTCTGCGACAACATCAGCCTTTCCCAGATGGTAGCTAATTTCGCAGTCGTAGTCTTTTAACAATTCCAACCATCGCCTCTGTCTCATATTCAACTCTTTCTGTGTGAAGAAATATTTGAGACTCTTGTGATCTGTGAATATCTGGCATTTCTCGCCATATAAGTAGTGTCTCCATATCTTCAACACAAAAACTACAGCGGCTAGTTCTAAATCGTGAGTCGGATAATTCTTCTCGTGCACCTTCAACTGCCTAGAAGCATAAGCTATAACCCGACCATGTTGCATCAACACTTCGCCTAAACCGAGCTTAGAAGCATCAGTGTATAGCACAAAATCACCTTGCCCTGCTGACATGGCTAACATTGGTGCTGAAATAAGAGCTTGCTTCAAAGTATCGAAGCTCTTCTGACATTCGTCACTCCACACGAATTTAGCCTTCTTCTTGGTCAGTGAAGTGAGCGGCACAGCTATCGACAAAAATCCCTAAATAAATTTGCTATAGTAACCGGCTAAACCCAGAAAACTGCGGATCTCTGACACATTCTTTGGCTCAACCCATTCCTTAACGGCCACCACCTTTGCTGGATCCACCTCAATACCACTGCTAGACATTATATGACCCAAAAAGGCTACTTTCATCAAACAGAATTCACACTTACTGAACTTTGCGAATAACTTGAGACTCTGCAGGATCTGTAAAACTGTCCTCAAATGCTGCTTGTGCTCCTCATGGCTCTTCGAGTATATAAGAATGTCGTCAATAAACACTATGACGAATTGATCAAGATAAGGCTGGAATACTCGGTTCATGAGGTCCATGAATATTGCTGGAGCATTTGTCAATTTAAACGGCATCACTAAGAACTCGTAATGCCCATACCTGGTTCTGAAGGCTGTCTTGTGAACATCTTCTTTAACCTTTAGCTGATGATACCCTCATCGAAGATTTATTTTAGAGAACACTGTTGCTCCCTGCAACTGATCAAACAAGTCTTCGATCCTTGGAAGAGGGTACTTATTCTTGAACGTTACCATGTTCAATTCTCGGTAATCGATGCATAACCTCATACTCTCATCCTTCTTCTTCACAAAGAGCACTGGTGCGCCCCACGGTGAGAAACTAGGGCGGATAAATTCCTTGTCAAGAAGCTCCTGAATCTGCTGTTTGAGTTCTAGCATCTCAGCTGGAGCTAATCGGTACGGTGCCTTAGAGATTGGCACAGTGGCTGGCATAAGATCAATGGAAAACACCACCTTTCTATCTGGTGGAAAGCCTGTGACGTCGTCAGGAAAGACGTCTGAGAAATCTCTGACTACCGGCACATCTGATATAGATGGAGTGTGAAACGTTTTCCTTTCTTTTGCTTAAAACGTGCTAGAATTTTTTTTTTTTCAAACCTCACTTAGCATCGGCCGAACCATAAAAATTACATAAAATATTTTGGACACCATTTTAAAATAAAACAACCGACTATATATTTGAGAAATACAGCCCATACTATAATATCTCAAAAATCACTCAAAAGCATAAATAAAAAGTCTTAAAAATATCTTTAACGTAATTTAAAATCATTAATCATAACTAGTGCGGAAAACTAGCATCGGTCCTCGGGTTATGTGCACCTTCAGTCCAGTCAAATCAACCACCAAGACCTCCATGAACATAATCATCATAATCACCTGCATCAATCACACCTAGTGAGTCTAAAGACTCAACACGTCATATCCTTGATAACAAGTAATACGTAATATAGTTAACATATAACAGTGAAAAATACTTGTACTTAAAATATTATTTTCATGAAGATGCATAAATTTTAAACAAAACCATTTTCATGAAGCATAAACTTTAAATAAAAACATTTTCATATCAACATAAACATATTCATATTCATATTCGTGTATGTTGAATACAGATCGTGCTTGTGACTCGTATTCTTAAACGTATTGGGCGATGGATCCATCTAAAGAAACCACAGTACTGGGCGGCGGGGACACCAGCAACACTCTCACCGGTCAACTGGGCCCTGGCCAACGTATTAACATATTCGTATTCGTAATGATGAAAATACGATCGTCGGGCTCCCACTGGGACCATAACCCTCACGATATTTCCAACATGTAATAGTCACAATCCCTTCACGTCCTTCAACATGTCGTATTTCCATCACTTAACAAAAATATGCATATAATATCGTTTTTCTTTTAAACCAAGCATGCAACATATTTTTTAAATGTCAATGTTAAATCATAAAAATCCAAAAACATTTAAAAATCAACGTATTAACATATAAACATAATTAAAAGCCATAAACGTTTTAAAATCAACATTTTAACATAATAAACATTTAAAATAACCTTTTGACATTTAAATCATAAAACTTTAAAATAACCATTTTAACATATAAGAAGCCTTAACATTTAAAATAGACATATTAGCATATAAAACAGCATTCAGGACAATGCCATGACGATTACTAATTTCTAGGTGTGAAAAGACCGTTTTACCCCTAGACGTAAAATTTCACGTTTTTTACATTTTCTTAATTCCATTGACTCTAAAATGTCCCAAATAATTATCTAAGCTTACATGAATTTTCCCATATTTTTATTTAGCTTAAAACGAGGACTTTTAAATTAATCTTTAAATGTGACGTATTAATGCGTTTAAATCCCGAATTAAACCAAAACTTAATATAAAATTCCCAAATTAAAAACTTAGACTTATAATAATTATTCAAGCTTAAAAATTATTTTTCATAATTTTATAAAGCTTAAAACTATGTGTTTCAATTAATTCGTNGTTTCCAATAACTCGTTAATTAGCGTTTCGTGCGGCGATTAAATCACGATTACATCCAAAACTCGTTATTTTGATCACAAATTTTTAACATAACCTTTTTATTATTTATTCTACCCTTCCAAGTTATGAGCCACCCACGTGGACCCTTGGATCAATTTTTCTTTCTTAAATTTTCGTTTTTGACACCTTATCGAACGCACCGAGCCATCTTCTAATTTACCCGAGCCACGCCTGAGCCACCTTGAACCAAAACCTAGCCAACCCATCTAGGGACCCTACTGTGCAATCCCAGCCCGTAAAACAAGCCCTAGCCCGCTCAAAAGCCCCCTGGAACATGACCCAAATTCGGCATGTTTTTGTGTGTGTGTCTCCTAGGATATTTAGGACTCCTAATTGAACTAGGACACTTCCAGCCCCTAACCACTTGACCCCTCATGACCCTAACCTTCCCTAGCCCACGCCCAGACCAAGCCCAGACCGACCCAAGCCCTGAACACAAGCAGCGAAGCTTCTGAATCCAGGAAAACATGCTGCGCTCTTTGCTCCCCTCATGTTCTCTCGTTTTTTCTCGACCCTGCCAGAACCAAACCACATCAGCCATTGTCTCGACCCTGGACCACCTTCTCTAGACCCTAACGGACCTAGCTTAACCCAGCCCAGCCCCCTGGCCGAGCCCCTCCTCCCTGCCAACACTTCTGAAACCTGCGCATGTTCCCTTGGGCTCTCGGGTGGAGTCCTAGCTTGCTAGGTCTCCTCCCCAACCCATGGTCTCGAGTCCTAGCGTGGCTAGGACTCTTCCCCTGACCCAAACCGAGACCCAGGTGTGACCCAAGCTAGGCCATGCAACACCTAACCCATAAGCCAATCCATGACACCCCAAATCTGTGCGTGTGGCTCCAGCTTAACGTTTCTATTTTTGTGCAGAAATTTGTTGCTTTTGTGTGCTATTCTAGACCTTTAACCTTGTGGAAATACACGCTTATTCATATCCTAATTCATGGCAGCCCCTTAAACATTATATAAACATGATTTTGAATCCACAAACAAGAATTAAACACATGCATATGAATAGTTGCGAAAATTAATAATTTGAGTGCCTGGTTTCCTTTCAAAACATGTTCAAACAAATATTATGGTGTGATAGATGATTGAAAGAAAGAATATGGCTTGCCTTTGCGTATTTTACGCACGAAAACGAAGCGATGATGCGAAGAACGACGACGTAGACATAGGCTGAATTTTTTCTTCAAAAGACCGAAGCTTTTCCTTTCTAATTGTGATGTGTGTGTCGTGTTGGTGAACGGAAAGAATTTGTATTGTAAAGGGGTGTGGGGCGTGGGGTTTTTGTGGGGTTATGGGTAGGTTTAGAATATTATATAGTTAATTAAAAACCTTAATCAAGCTTAGGACCATTAGGAGGTTAATTAGATCCATTAGTGCTTAATTAAAATATTTAAAATAATTTTTCTTAAATAAGTTTGTGAATTTATTAGCCGGGTTGCCAAAACGTTCGTATTTTTGTTTAAAAACCAACACCGATAAAATTTACGTTCCGGCGTATAAAATCACCTCAAAACCCCTTATTTTTAAAAATATGAAAAAGCATCACCCATATATTAAATAATTAAAAACAACTATTTAATAAAAATATTTTACATTTTTCAGTCCTCGGTCTCCGTTCCTCGATCGTATCTTGAATATTCCTTAAAAATTCAATTTTTATGCACCAATGTAGAAAATATATTTTTAAACATGCAAATATGCACAACATAATTAATCCATGGAATTAAAACATTTAATTAAATTACAAGAGAATTTAATAATTGTATGCATATGGTTTGCGTGGACCTTTAAATTTTCGGGACGTTATAGAGTGGGTGCGTCAGGAGCTGAAACAATGCTGGCTAAGAAAGCCTGGCAACCCTTGTGAATAAGTCTCCGTGCCTGCATGCATGAGATCATGCGAGGGAAACTTCTCCATCTATCTGGCTCAAAGAGAAACTTCTCCATACCCATCTGTCTGACAAACACTGATCTCTTCTGAAAGTCAATCAGGACTCTGTTTTTTGTCAGCCAGTCTATTCCCAAAATAATGTCGAATTCTGGCATCGGCAATACTATCAGGTCGGCATACACCAGGTGGCCCTACAGTTCTAGGTCAATATCTCTTACCACGCTGGTAGCTAACAGTTCTTCCCCTGATGGGACTGTCACTGAATAGTTCACGTCAAGGCCGATAGACTTGATGTCTAAATGATTAGCGAAAATATCCGAGATGAAGGAGTGAGTGGCTCCCGAATCTATCAAGGCCTTCGTTGCTAATCTCTTAATGAAGATATTTCCTGAGAGGCATTAGCACGACACGAAACTTATATCCCAAAAGTTCTAATATAAACCTTATGAAACAAAAGATACCAAAAAATGCCAACTAGCAACCTAATAATCCCAAAACGAAACGAGCATGCAAGGTAAAAATCTAATATTGTACTGAACTAAATAAATTACCCGTCAACAGTGTAGTGTCTGGGTTCGCCTCCTGAGCATGAATGGCGAACACCCTGCCCTGGGTTAGCTGCTTCCATTGTGGGCACTCCTTCAACATGTGGTCACTGGCTCCACATTTATAGCATTTCCCTGATCCCCATAGACATTGTCCCGGAAGTAGGCGATTGCATTTCTGACACACCGGGAAATTTCAAGGCCTCTGAGGCGCCTTCTGCTGCTGAATAGGGCGCTTGCCCTTCGGTGGTCCCTGATAAGACTTCTTCCCTTACTACCCCTGGTAAGGCTTCTTAAACTGTCGCCGCTGTTGATACTGCTGCTGTGGTGCCGGATAGGGCCTCTTGCCCTGCCTGTCGTTCTCAATATCTATCAGGTCCTGTTCGGTCGCTAGAGCTCTCGTCACGGCGACCGCCTAAGTCGCAGGACCCGCCACCTTTACGTCACGGCGCAAGATCGACCGCAACCCATCAAGTAAGTGTCTCAGTTTCGCTCGGGTATCATTGGCGATCAGGGGCACAAAGTAACAACCCCTCTCAAACTTCCGCACGAATTCTGCTACGCTGCTATCCCCTTGCCGCAGCGTCATAAATTCCCTGGTCAATCTAGCTCGTACTTCCTCATCGAAGTACTTAGAGTAGAACACCGCTTTGAATCCATCCCATGAAAGGGTCCGCAGGTTAACTGTCACGGATGCACTCTCCCACCAAATCCTAGCGTCTCCATTAAGCAAAAAGACGGCACACCTAACCCTGTCGGCGTCTTGTAGTTCCATAAAGTCAAATATCACCTCGATGGATTTAATCCATCCCTCAGCCACTATCAGGTCAGTCGTCCCCGTAAACTCCTTCGGATTCATCCACCGAAATCTTTCGTACACTGTCTCAGGTCTGGGCCTCTCCCCTGCACCCCCTGCTGCAGCTTGGTTCCCCGCAAACTGGGCGAAGAACTGCGTCATACCTGCAAGCATCTGTGCCTGCATATCTGGTGGTGGACGAGGAAGAGTGACCCTCTCCTCCTCTCGGGCATCTCGGTTCTCTTCCCTTGCTTCGCAGTTAATCATACGTCTGGGAGGCATACTGTTCCAATAATGTACACAACACGTAAACCCAATATGCATGAACATGATACTAATAGTATAAGATGCACGAAATTTGAATTAAAAACATGGACATGCTGAAATCATGACGTAATGCTTAACACATAACATAATTCAAAATTTTAAAACTTACAGACTTAAGGTGTGACTTCGTGAGCTTCTCGCCGCTAGCAGTAGGCGTAACCCTTTACAAGAACACCGCTCTGATAACAACTGTAACCCACGAGATTCGACGATTGTCCTCACTGTACCAAGACGAGTCTTTCTAGATTGCTTATGTCCTCACTCACACGCACCCTAGGAAACTTCCCAGGAGGTCACTCATCCCAGAATTGTCCCAAGTCAAGCACGCTTAACTTTGGAGTTCTTATGTGATGAGCTACCGAAAAGAAGATGCACCTTCGTGATATGAGTAGTACATATCAAATCTTTTTAATCCCTCTTCAACTGTACAGTCCATTACATTAAACAGTCTCAGGATCCCTCTCCTTCCGGTTTAAGATCTGTTCATTCATGTTCCCTCCGCCTAGAAGTCTGCCAAGAGCTGATCATTGTCCGTGCAACCTCATGGCACCGGTGATCACCCCCCGCCCTCTTCGGCCCCGGGCCTCACATGCCCACCAGCTTCCGCTTGGTTCGTCCCCGAACCCACACCGTACTAGGAGAGGTCGGCTCTGATACCAACTGTAATGTACCGTACTTTTAACTATTTAATATTTGCGGAAAAATTAAAAATTATCTTGAATAAGAAATAAACTCTCAAATTTCGATGAAACAAACTGTTCATCCCAACGTAGTTGCATAAAAGCTCTCAAAATAAAGTTGTCAAAAGTATTTGTTTAAAATCTCATAACCCATAAAATGAAATCAGAGAATGTTGAATATTCAGAAAAACTTAAAACATGGAGGTCCTCGGGTTTAGCCTTCCTTTTAGTCCAAGCCAGCTCCTTGATCACCACCCCTAGTCTCCTCGAACTCATTCTCACCTGCATCGATCAAGTCTAGTGAGTCTAAAGACTCAATACTTATAAACTGGAAATAACGACTAATACGTAATAAAACCCCATGAAACTTTAAAATATAACGTACATATTGGAAACGTAAATCTGAACATGATAACGTAATCGTACTTGAGCGTGATCATAATAGCATAATATAGACGTGCCATAATCATAAAAACTTTCGTGGTCATACTTGCATCTTACATACATGAGCATACTTATCATAATTTTGCGTAGAGGCATGTTTCAAGCAAGTGACCCATAACATAACTGCCTGATCAGACTAAACCACAGTACTGGGCTGACAGGGACGAATCCACTGCCACATACATGAGATCNGACATACTTGCATCTTACATACATGAGCATACTTATCATAATTTTGCGTAGAGGCATGTTTCAAGCAAGTGACCCATAACATAACTGCCTGATCAGAATAAACAACAGTACTGGGCTGACAGGGACGAATCCACTGCCACATACATGAGATCCCCGTTCATGCTTTAACGGGTGGATTGGTCCTCGTTCATGCTTTAACGCTTTCCAATCCTGATCTAAACCCGTTCATGCTTTAACTGGGTGGAGAGGTCCTCGGCCACGTTCATCGACTTCCAAACCCATTCATAATTTGGTCACATGACATTTAGCATACCTCAAAAACTTAAAATATTTTCTTTTGCACGTCAACATACTTACTTGGAGTTGAGGGATTCGTTGGATCTCGCTTGGGGCCAATGCTGCACACTAACATGAGTTCAAACACTTATTTTTCATAGCTTAGACGTAAGTACTTGTGCTCACCACCGAAGTAAATAAATAGCTTATGACATTCTTAATCACTCGGGACTTGACCTCGATTAATCATCATACTAAACCATGAAATAGAACCCAAAACAAATCCAATATTTCATATTCATAACCACAAAGCAAATCCTATATTTATATTCATAACCATAAAACACTTCCTACACTTTATATTCATATCTTAAAAATTTTTAAAATTTTTTTTTTAGAAGGGGTACACGGACCCCGTGTATGGGTCCGGGTAGGCTCTGTCAATTCGTATTTTTGAAGGAAAAGAACACGGACTCCGTGTCGGGGGCCGGGTAGCCTCGGGACTTGGATATTCACGAAAATTCGCTATCTTATTCATTCATTCTCTCAATCCAAGCCTAAGGACCATGAACCAACACCTCGAGACTCATCCTAGGATGCTATTACATTGATTCAAACCCGTAAAAAAAACCCCAAACGTCTCCAAACATCGAGAAGCAACTTCAATACAACAATGACCCGTAATTTGACATCATTTCACTTGCTACGACTTCTATTATATCCCAAGCCAATCCCGACCCAAACGAACCTCCAAATAACACCGAAACTCATCTCATAACATATATAAATGCAGTAGCACAAGCCCGGAGGTGCCCAACGAAGCCTGCAACTCAAAAACTTCAAAACATGATGAACATCAATTTCATAAGATCGCAGGTTTGAGCAGTTACACAAAAACAACCATAACTCACTCGTTTCTCTTCCAAAAATTACGAATTTTATATCAAATCAAGGGTATCAAAGAGTACTACGTTTTATATGTTGAAAGTTTTTCCATAAACTCGACCAAAAAATCGCAGTTTTTAAAATGACAGCAAAAACGTGATTTGTGATCCAAAAACCCTTTCAAACTTGATCCAAACATCATTGCTCAAACTTCCACACATCACACATGTATTTTTATGCATAAATAACAACACAACGCATAATATGACGAGATCGATGCATAAACGAATGAATATACGTGCTTTTAAATCTTTAACGTTACCGAAACGACGACACCGAAGCGGAGATGGCATGAGGATTGATCCGGGACAATTGTGGCTCGATTTCTTACAACAAAACCCAACGAAAATTCGCTGGACATAATCAGAAGAAGGGGGCGGCTGCAAGAACTCTTAGAACCCTAGGTTTCTTCTTACAAAAATTCTGAAATGAAAAATGAATAGGGGAAGTGTGTGTGTGTCGGCTGTGTGTGCGTGTGTTTAGGTAGATTAGGAAAATGATTTTTGCTTAATTATATAATTAACATGCAAATAAAATGCTAATTAAATTGTTACTAAAATTGCTAGTAAAAAGAAAAATACTAATAAAATGCTACTCACTATTAACTTTACTAACTATCCCACAAAATAATTAAAATACACAATTAAAAATTTTTAAAAGTTTTAAAATATTAAAAATATCTAATAATTAAATTAGGCTTTAAAAATGATAAACACTCATAAATCATTAAAAAAAAAAGATGCCCCAATCTTAACTTGAAATAAATTATCACGTTTTAAAATTACCAAAAATCGTCACCGGTCTTTTCCTCGATCCCGCCTCGAATAATCGCCTGAAACATGAAACTCGAAAAACATTTAACGTGCATCACATTAACATAAATAATTAAAAAAATAATGCATTTAAATAAATCATGCATGGTTAATACTCAATTTAAATTTCAATAAATAATTTAACAATTAAATAATTGTGTGGGTTTTACGTGTACTGATTTTGGGCTCTACAAGTTGACTAGAGGTGACCACTTAGGAAAATGTCCAGCAAGGCGAATTTGACCGTTGCAATTTCAGAAACAGTACAGAAACTTTCCAAACGATCATACTCTTGTATCTAACGTATATATCATTGTTGGAGCCTATAAATACAATATATTGAAAATCAAACAAGAGCTTTTGAAGGAGATTCAAAGCATGGGCAGTTAGCATGAAGAAATATGCTATTTGACTGCCAAGCCCTTGTGTGAGGATATATTTGAGATGTACACTATAAAGAATAAGTTCCTCACACACAATCACTCACACATATACAAGAGATTTGAACTTCAAAGTTTAGTTGAGTGAGTCTTCACACAAAGATATTAAAGATTGTGTTAGTAGTCTTGGCATAAGAGACATTAAACATTATGCGGATTGTGATGTTTCAGCCTACAATCGAGAGTGTGCTAGGAGTTTCAATTAGGTAAGAGATAAGAACTAAGTTGAAATGGGTTTGTACAAGATGTTGTATAAATCAAAGTCTACTAGTGGATCATTCTCAAAGAGAAGAAGAGGTCACGTAAGAGTTGTTAATCTCTGAACATCCATAAATAAATTTGCGTCAATTTATTTATTGCTTTTACTTATCATTTCCACTTTTTTTAAAAATACATTGTTGAAGCATTTTATGTGTTCTTCAAATACTAAAATATTACATACCAATTGTTTGATAAAATGCTTCAACCAAAATATTTTTTACTCATTCAACTTGCATATATTTTAAATGCTTTACAAAATGACTAATCGGTTTCTACAAAAGATTATTTTAAGTGCCTTCCGCTTAGTTTGAAAATCAAACTCGATTTAATTAATCGGTGTTCAGTATTTCAAGAACCGAGCTATCGTAGATCAACGATTATCCCCCTAAGCGATCTCATCAGTAATGAAGTAGGATCGCCATATTTTGTGTTAACACTTTGCAGACCACATATATTTCAGTATTTCAAGAACCGAGCTATCGTAGCTCAACGATTATCCCCCTAAGCGATCTCATCAGTAATGAAGTAGGATCGCCATATTTTGTGTTAACACTTTGCAGACCACATATATTTGTATGTATCAAATCCAACAAATCATGTGTACGTTCCACTTCCCTAGGAAATGGGCCTTGGTCATCTTTTCTTTCTAGCAGGGCTCACATGTCTCTAGAGAGTTTATGTCTGTCGAGGCGAACATGTCCTCTCCCACTAGCTTGTGCATCCTTCTTTGTGAAATATGTCCTAGCCTAACGTACCTACCACAAGTATGATTTATTTATACTATCTCGTTATCTTTTGTTTGTCGTTGTTGTTATCATGTTTACTTGGACGTTCACTTATCATTGCCAAAATATTTCTGGCCCAGATAATTTCTTTTATCTAGGCTTCTTGCACTGAAATAAACATGTTCTGACTTATCGTGCTTTGTGGGCTCTTTAAGTGTCATTTGGAGTTAGTCTCTTATTGGGATTGTTTTCCTTGTAAGGAGCATAACATTTCCCTCCCTTATCTTGTGGGACATTTTTTTGTTCCTGACGAGAAGCCCACTAGAAAACAACATTTTCTTGATTTATGATGACCTCATAAGTCATAAGTATATTGACTAGCTCTTAAAGACTATCCTCTATCTTATTAAAATCGAAGTTAACCATAAACCCGTCAAATGAGGAAGTGAATGACATCAAAATGATGTCATCAAGTGACTCGTTAATAATCACCAATTCCAGGCCCACCACCTTCATAATAAGCTCAATCATAGGTACACCACACTTATGGACCGGAGCTCTATCTTGAATGTGTGTAGTAATGAGCTTCTTGAAAGTGGTGTACATCATTGTACGAGTTTCATGCATATGCAACTATTGCATGAGTATACAAATAAAGAAAACATCATAATTGAATAAAATCTTAAAAATTATTAAAATAAAGATTGTTTTCACATAAGATTCAATAAAGTAAAAGCCACTAGTTGACTCGCTGGGCATCTATTCTAATATGTATATCACTGTTTCACACTCTTCATCCCTTGTCCACATTTCCTCAAACCAGAATATTTTTATTTTGGGAGTGTTCCGCATCTTATTCAATGATTTATTGAACCAAGTTTCATGTAGATCGGCCGATGATCAAAGTTATAGAATTTTAGGGAGATGCATTTTGCCATCGGGTACAATGTATCCAACCAAAAGAACTTACGTATGTGTCAAGGCATTTGAATATTATCCCATCGGTGTGATGACGGTTGACCCATGTAAAGAAATACCCATAACAATGCAGGAATTTAAGTTACATTCATCGAGAATATTTCGAAAAGCCTCTTTTTGAAATGACGGGCGCTCATTTACCCCCAGCTTCTCGCTATCATAACAAACTCATTTATGTCCCTACCAGTAATCCAATGGGTGTCATGGGACTCGTGTAGACCAGACAACATTTGTATAAGAGACCATGATGAGTGTCTAACTCTTCGTCAGGATTTACATAGATCTTGTAAATCTCTAACTTTTGTAATTGTGTTCCCCTGAGCAGTCAATGTGTCCTTGTGAAAAAGATTTGATTTTGACATCGAACGGATCCTTCCAGAATAGACATAAACCATCGTTGTGTCCCTATCTATCCACAACAAAACAACCTATGTATCCAAGCATATTAGACCATTGAGCACAGTTTAGATCTCTCTTTTGGGTTTCACACAAAAATAAGAAAGAGCGTTGCTTGTCGGTGATAAGCCTTTTCAGTTCCCAGGATGCCCATTGGTTCCCAAGCCCCCGAAACATAATTTTTTTTACTAGCTTGCATGCAGGCTGTGCGTTTACACTTCATGAAGTTCTGCTTAGTCAACATTACAACCTCTTTTCATAAATTTTCTCAAATTCCAATGCCTCAATTTTCTTGGGTCCCTCCGAGGATGAGTATAGGTTTCTGTCATATCCTTGATTTTTTCGTTCATTGCAAACATATGTTCGAGTTGATAGTATTCCCTCTCGTTGATCAGGATGTGGGTCATTTGGATGATCAAGTCCTGGATGTGTCCCTCTTATATCAATTGATGTTTTTTCAGAACTACGGTTAGTTTTACATAGTGATGTTGCTTTACCCTTCCCATTAATTCCATTTGACTGAGCCTTTTTCCTGTTTCGGTGCTCTAGTTTGGGGTTCCCTTCATCCCGAAATCCTTGAAAGAGTGCATAATGATTCCACATTGATAACAAAAGTCGGGCAATTACTCATAAGTGAGGATGATGATAACATCCTCTTCGCCCTTGTAGACACCAACGCGAACAAATTTTTTCAATGGCTCTGTAATTTTTATACAGTCCCTGATCCGAAAAAATCGTCCTAAATTTGTTCCATTATCTCCTTCATCTGTTTCCTCCACCATACCAATATGCAGATCAGTTTTCCCGAGAATGCTTTTATTTAGAAAGAAATCAGCATGTTATGACATATAAGGTCCATGAACCTACCCCTTTTGGGTAACTGGACGAAAGTCTTGGTTCAAGACCTAGAGAGAAATATAATTCACTACCCGGAGTGAGTAGTTTAGTGACTAGGGTTCCACAACCTATCGCGATGAATTTGATTATAGGACCCAAAAGGGGTAGGCCCATTAGCCTTACAATAAAAGGCGCTTGTTATGATAAGATCCAAGAGCCTACCCTTTTTGAGTCATGCAATCACAACTCTTATGATAGCCCAAGAAGCCAAAACTCACATAACTATCCTCATTTTAGGCAATGTGAAACAACCCTCTACTATGTTAATAATATTTTAAGTAAACAACATACGCGAAAGCCTTACAACGGAAAAAGAGAAAACATAAAATACCATTTTCATAAAGAGATTTTTAAACTTCTAACATAACAACTTTCAAAATATCATCACCATATATTCAAAAGAACCATCAACATGTAATTCCTCTGATACAAAATACCAAGTACTCAAAACTATTAATGTTTATCAACCCAACAAAAGTGATCCAAGTCAAAAGTTTTCCCCTTCCATTAGCCATATGACTTCTTCTCCCTTGGACAATCACTTTCATTCTTTCTTTTCACCTGCGTCACATGACATTAACTGAAATGAGATAAAACTCAGTAAGTAGAAAGCTATAAATTACAAATACATATACATAGGCTTGGCTTGAAACATGGCTATGGCAATGGCAATGAAAATGAATAATACCATCTTCAATGAACAATAGGTAACAATGCAATATATATGGTATCTCTTGGCATAGATTGAACGAAAGGAATTGATAGTTCTGTGACCTATGACCTGTGGATAGTATCTCTTTGATATAAATATATCAAAACTGTGAGAGATACTTAATAATCATGAAATTGGCCAACGACATGCATGTAATAACTATCATTCCTTGACTTTAATCATATGAAATTACATTGAGGCAAATTAACAAACACTTGGTAGGCACAATAGAATACTAGCTCCTTATCAATGAATTCAATGGTATTATTAGATCAATGAACAAATAACAACACATATATCAATAATATAACAATGGAAGGAGCTAGACATCAATAAGCATGGCTTATATACATATATATCATGTAAGAATTTGAAGGGAAAGCTTCTACTTACCACTCGACAGAAAATTGGTTGCTATGACGATCTCAAAGGAATTCCTACAATAATATACACAATAACAACCATAAATCATCACCATAAATCAAATAACTCAACCAAACCAACATAAACTATCAATTCCTCAAACCCTTCGCAACTTCAACAATACTAAGTTCTTACCTTGGAGCTAAGGAAAATAAAGTAGGAGAAGCTAAGAAATATACAAAAATCCTTGAACTTGAGTTGGAGAAATGAAGGAGAGAAAATCTTGAAGGGAAAAGAAGCTTGAACCGTTGGCAAAATAAGGGAGAAGGAGAGAATGAGTAGAAGTCTCTAGACACTTCAATAAATAAGCCCTTCACTCCCTAAAACGTTTTTTTTATTATTTATACAGGATCCAGGGCGTATATGCGCGCCATTTCAAGCACATATGCGCGCCCCTCACTGTCCAAAAACTAAGAGCTTCAGCACCCGGCGCATATGCGCGAGTTCTGGCACATATGCGCGCCACATTCTGCCAAAAAACTCATTTTTACCTTCTGAATTTGAAAAAGTGGTCAACATGAAAGTTGTAGCCCTATGTGTTTTCTTACATCTCCAATTAGCCTCATGTCATTTGAAGGTCTGATAAAAACGTTATGTTCATTCTCCCAACATGTGTCAGTGCAAGAACAATGATACACACGACACACTTCGGGCCACTTTTGGCTCGTCTTTCCTAATGATTTGAGCAAAACTCAAAACATGAAAGTTATAGCCTTATATCTTATCTTTCTAATGAAAGCGGCCTCACATCAAATGGATCAATATACAAAACATTATGCTAAACACCACAACAACTGCCACATTTTTCATACCGTTTCTGCACTTCCATTTCCTATTTGGCTCAAGATTAACTTTCTATTCTACCCATTCATTTCTATATTATTCATCAACTATGAACATAATATCAAAACAATAACCATAAACATGACCATATTCTAACCATTCCAATAAACATATTTCCTAAACACCCAACAAAAAATAATATCATAAACAATAAAATGCTAAAAGGTTGGGATATCACACAATGGTTTTCTTCCGTTTCCCAAGGTCTCGAACGAAAGACAGTCCAGGCGATAATTACTTGGATTAAAGAGATATGTTACCCATTGAATTGGTACCAGGTCTCCTTAATCCAAGTACTTATGGCTTGTATGGTCTTGGGTTCGAGACTTGTGGAGGATAAAGAAACTTACTATCAGGATTTGGGAGTTCTGTGAGTAAAGGCTCCATGGACTATCATTAGGTGTGATTGCAGGACCCAAAAGGGGTGTGACTTGGTCCTTTAATCACAATTCTTATGATAACCCATGGACCCACTCACAGAACTCCCCACTCCTAGCAATGGTGTACATACCTCTCAGGTACTTATGACCTGAACAGAAGTCTTGGGGAGGCATGTACTCCACTTCCAAGAGTGGAGAGTTCTGTGAGTGGGCTTCATGGGCTATCACGAGGGCTATGATTGCAGGACTCAAAAAAGTAGGCCAATGAGCCTTACATTGTGTCTATAAATATGGTCTTAGTATTAAAAATATACAAAATTCGTTTGAGACGGTCTCACGGGTCAATTTTGTGAGACGTTCTATTTGGATCACCGATTAAAAATTATTACTTTTTATGCCAAAAGTATTAATTTTATTGTAAATATGAGCAGGGTTGACCCATCTCACGAATAAAGATATGTGAGATCGTCTAACAAATAAACTATTTTTACAAATATTATAAGTTAGTTATTAATTATTTAAAAAAAATACTTTTGATTGATCCTATTTTATCATAGTACTGATGTTATGTAAGTACTATTGAGACATGACCAACATCAATATGTACTCTGACAAACAGTGATTAGCAATAAACTATTTTTACAAATATTATAAGTTGGTTATTAATTATTTAAAAAAATACTTTTGATTGATCATATTTTATCATAGTACTGATGTTATGTAAGTACTATTGAGACATGACCAACATCAATATGTACTCTGACAAACAGTGATTAGCAATAAACTATTTTTACAAATATTATAAGTTGGTTATTAATTATTTAAAAAAATACTTTTGATTGATCATATTTTATCATAGTACTGATGTTATGTAAGTACTATTGAGACATGACCAACATCTATATGTACTCTGACAAACAGTGATTAACAAAGAGTGATTGAAAGTAAAAAAAAATAAATAAATCTATTTATTGTATTATGATCACACTTTGACAACTTACAGGACAAGAAACCAAAACTCAGACAATTTATAGATCGATTTTTTTACCATTTTCCCAATATTATAATTGTATATAGTTTTGTTATATAATTCACTAGCAGATTAAAACTTCTGGAAGAATAAGCATTAATGAAGTTATAAGAAGTTTAAAACGATATTAAAAAAAACTACAATAATATCTGTTTTTTCTTAATATTATAAGGGTTACTTTTGAAATATCTTTTAAATTTATGAAATACTATTTATTTATTAAATAGTAAGATATTATAGTAATTTGGAAAAATTACAATTTAGTCATATAAGTTGGCATGTTATTTGTTTTAGTCTTTAACTAAATTTTATTTTTCATCCAATAACTTGAAATTTTTTTTTGTTTTGGTCATTTTTTGTTCGAAATCGTTATTTCATCAGATATTGCTTATTTGACATTGTTGTTGTTGGATCTCGGTTTTCTACACGTCCAAACGCCGCGGAAGTTTTAAAATTTTTATTTTATTTTGACAATCAAAATATATTTGATTGGGCGTTCGTATAGTTTTCTGAATCAAACTTTCATAGGACGTTAGAAATTATACCTTTGTGAATTAAATCATTTGGCTCCAACTATTCCGGGGTTAGCGGAGATAGCTCTTGATTAATTCTCTACGAACTTTCTTCCAGTCTCTTCTATCAAGACCACGACCAGAAGATTTGTTCCTCTTTCAAATAGCACCAGAATATTTGAAAGAATTTTTTACGTTGAGATCAAAAATTTGAGAGGACTCAAATTTCTTTTTCTTGAAAAGTGGCCAAAATATTTTGGAAGAATTGTGAGTTTAGGTTCTCGAAAATCTCATCTCCTCTTTTTTTCGCAACTGTACCCAACCTCGCCACCTGATTACTCTCTTGGAGCCAGTAAACGAGTCAAAGCACAGCCCTAGCATATAGAGCCTCTGTGTTGTCCCGGGTCGTAAGGACTAATGGTGTACAATAATAACCACGGACTTATCCTCTCGATGAATGATAACCATTTGGAAAGTCCAAGGGAGGGTTTATAGAACCCGTCATTTAGACTACGTATAAGCCATGCATAATTCTAGTATTTAAATTAAAATAATTTTTATTGCATGAGTATTTAAATTTAATTATTTTACGTAGTAGTTTAATTTTTATCTTTTCAGTTGTTTCAGTGAGGCCGGACTGGAGTTGAAGTTTTGAGATAAAATTTAAGATTTAGAAAACATTTCCAGAATTTATTTTAGCTAACTAGTAAGTTAATTTAATCTAAAAGGGAGTTTAAGGAATTATTTAAGTAACTTGAGGTAAATACGAAATAAGTTCATTTAGGTTCCAAAATTAATGTGTTAATTCACTAAATTTTTTAAAGAATAGGTAAGGCTCAAAAGGTTTAAAATACACTAACTAAACAATATTTCCCCTCCATTTATTTGATTAGTTTCGGCCACCCCTTAGATGATCAAACAACTCTTCGACAACTCACCACCTTTGACTCCTTCCTTATTATTTCTTCGAATGATAACTCCTTCATTTTTAATCACCATTAATTATTATTAACAAATCATTATCCTAGCCTTGAGATGACATGGTAGAATTGGTCCTTGTTGCACCCCATTATCCCTCCAACAATCTTTGGAATATCAAACCATTTCAAATTCAAAGAGAGCAAGACTTGGTCTTGCCATCCCTTCTATATTGCAACTCCCCTTCATCACTCCTAACCATTCCCTCCCTCTGCATTATTTTGAAATTTCAGAGCCAATATTGAGAGAAAAATCGAGAGTGAGCTAGGGAATTATAAGAGAGAAAATCGAATAGAAGCAAGAAAAGAAGATCACTCCGTTTCCTCCGCGCCGCGTCGTTGCGTTTCGTTCGTTTTCTTCTCAAAACGAAACCAAGGCATGTTTATATTTTTATTGAATCTTCAATCAAGCCATATTAGTATTTTAAAACATCAATCTCATGATTTGTTTAAGCAAAAAACCGAAATACATGTCAACTTTTTCAAGAAAATGAAGTGCAGATTTTCGGCCTCTCCCTTCATGCTTAACGATTCTTGTTGTTTTGTGGTTGCAGGGTTGGCTTGATTTCCAGGGGCTCAAGGCTGCTTTTAGACATGATATAGGGTGTGTTAGGAAGGGATTTGTCCATTGGTCTCAGCCCCTTTTCCCCCATGCATTGCGTTTTGGACAGCAACTCCCCAGCATGGCGTTTTGTGTCCCGATTTGCATGTTTAGTGCCTAAGGTCAAGATTCTGGTCTTGGCTGCCCTAGGGGCTGTAGCCATGGTTAGAATCTCTCCTTGGCTTGTCTAAGACGTGAACAAGTCGGCCTTTTGAGGCTTGGTCCATGGTTCCATCGGTTTTCAAAACAAGACAAGACAAGTACCCCATCGATTTTTCTTTTCCAGCATGTGTAGTTTCGAGTTTAGGGGTTGGTGTGGATCTTGGTTGGCTTTTTAGCCCTTAGCCATGGTTCAAACCATACTCTAGGATGTTGGTAAGAGCCTCTGGTCGGTGGTTCAAGCCCCAATGGCCGGTAGTCTCGAAAACGACACAAGGAAGCGAAGGCACGGCTGCTGGAATTTCTGGACAGCAACTTCCTGCTTTGGTTCAGTGGCTCGTTTGAGTTCTTGGTTGGCTTTTAGCCTATGGCCTTGGACTGGACTGTGCCTCATCAAGTTAGGAATGTCATGTTTTTGGCCGTTCGTGATTCGGATCATTTTAGAGGTCGTACGAGAAATTTCGGTGCGATGTGCCAAATTGACTCTCGAAAGATTGTTTCATGTTTTGGCCTCCATTCACCAAAAATTTCGGCCATTACCATGTTAGGAGCATGATTTCATCATTTTAAGTGTATTTTAATCATGACTAAAAGATGGTTCGGTGTTGGTTTGGGTTGGCACGGAGTCATGATTAAATACGAAGTCGTCGGGCGTAATTGTCTCGTTTTTGGATTCAATTATAAAGTTTGGTCAGGAAAAATCATTTGCATATTTTTCATGTTATATTTAGGTTGCAGCGAGCCTTGGAACGATCCAACCCAATCAGTAAATTTATTCAGGATATTTAATTATGTTATTTAATTATATTACGTGCAAAATATTCATTTTGAGATTTATGTGATATTGCTTGTGGTCACTTTACTATCATGGGATTATTACTTCACCCGGTCGCCGGTTACCGGTCTGTTCAGTTTGTACCACCCAGTATACTGTGGCATTAGTCTGATCAGACGATTATTATATCACCCGGTCGTCAGTTATCGGTCCAGTTCAGTTCAGTTCAGGGACCACTTGCGTAGACCATAATCTCACCAGAAAATTATTACATGCTATTTCATTACAGGGCTCCAAGGAGCAAACATTTTCACTATGATTTTCAGTTCAGTTATGCACGTACTATAATTAATCATGACACGATATTGTACGTTATGCCTCACGATATGATATTTTCACTTGCATGCAATTTTACTATATTATTTACTCGTTATTTACGATATATGCATGCTGAGTCTTTAGACTCACTAGACTTGATTTTTGTAGGTACTGATGATGTCGGGATCGAGGGCGGGGACCAGTGAGCCAGCTCGAGTCGACAGTAGTGTAATCCGAGGACCTCATTTTCAGCATTCACTATTTTTATGCTCAAACATTTTTATCAGTTGGTGGATTACTTTAACTTGTTATTTTGCGAACAATAATTTCTTCCGCTGCTATTTTGAACAGTTAACTGGATTTATCAGTTTTCTTGATGAATGAGGCATTTTAATTATTTTAAAAAGAAAATTTTAAATTTTCCGCAAATTTCCAAACACGAATTTTCGGGTCATTATAGGATTGTTCGGTATAATCATCATATGACTACCCATCTGCATGTTTGAACATCTCTATGCCCTTACCAAAAAACGCAGTACACAACATCACAGATGCTAGTCTCGAGCTCAAGCGACCTTTATCCATGTTTTAGGCGGCTGAATCGACTAGGAACGAATTTAGATCATACAGTGTTTACAAACGAGTTTCAACATTACGATTCATTTGTATTAAAGTTTAATCAAGGTCTTTATCTATATGTTTGATAACATGGGTATACAGATAAAGAAATAACAAATCATGAAATAATGAATTATATTAAAATAAAGATTGTTAATTACAACTGAGTCAATGAAATCCCTAGCCAACAGTTGGCTTGCAGGACATCTACTCTAACAGTTGTTCTCCTGCATGACTCATGTGACAAGAATAAAGCTTATATTAAACACATTAAAATATACATAAGCATAAATAAAGGGAAAACGACAAACTATTTTCTTCTTATTTTGAAGTATTGAAGGTCGTTTTACTTTATTTTTTTCTTTTTTTATCAGATGAATTTTAAAATGAGTAATATGAGTTTATTCTCACCACATATATCACATAAGAGAAAACTAGTGTCAAATAAACACTAACGATGGATTTAGTAATTCCGGACAAAACAGATCAAAACACAAAAAAATCTAAGTTACTGTATGAAAATCAAAATTTGACAAATTATGAGACTAAAATCCGAAACATGTCAACTTATAATACTAAAATTATAATTTTTTTTATAGTAACTAGATAATTAATCTGTTGGCTCAACGCATTGCTTGATTTGTTTAGAATAAATTATTTATGGTGTTAAATCAAGTAGCCTTTATAATTTATTATAACTTGAAAAATTAAATCCCGCAGGTATCTAGATCGAATATAATTATAAAAATCACATTTCAGCTCAGTATATATTTACAATTGACTATATTTTTTGGTATGTGGTTTATTTCTAAAATTTTAAACTTCCATCCGAATTAAAGATAATTTGATAACAAACATTATATTATTTATCTTCAATCTAATAGACTCATAAAACTAAAGGAATATTATAAGTCTTAATAATGTGAATTGAAGCATAATTTATTTAAAATAAATTGGATATTTATATCAGTATCAAACATATAAGGACAACTGTGCCCTAAAACAGCTAATAAAGAGAGAGGGAAAACACAAAATAAGAGTTAAAATCATAATTGATGACCATCGTTGCAAGTTTAGGTAAAATGTACGATTGGAATAGAATAAAGATAAAGAAAAATAAAAGGGACATTCTTTAATTTAAATATTCTAAATCAAATTTTATTTGTAGTTTTATAAAACATAAATTTCAAATACTAAAAATCATAAATTTGGGGTGCGTAAGGGCCATAATTGAGTTTTGAGTGATGTATCAAGATTAAGGATGTCAATTGATACTGGCAGAACGGGTATTTGACCCGTATCTAACCCGTTTGGGTCAAGTTTGTGTAATGGTAAATGAGTATGAGTCGGTAATGAGTATTCAACTTTTGTTATTGGACATGTATGAGTCGGATAATGAGTTTTACAATACACGACCAACACCTAACCCATTTATATTTTTTTACGGTAAAGATATTCTTCTCGATACTAAAAATATCATTTCTCCGTCTCATGAATATAATTTTTTTATGTTTTATATATTCATTAATATCTAATAAAATTTATTGAAATGCAAGAATTGTTGGCTTTAATATTTAGTTGAAATTGTTATATAATTATTTTGGATCTTTTTATATATAATTTATGTTATAAATATACATGTTCAAAATAAAAATATCAAAAAATACTACGAATATAAGTGTCGGACAGGTATAGCGGGTTTAATAGGTGGAACCCGTTAACTCTCAGGTATGGTCCGAGGCATGTACGAGTTTAGGTTTAGATGGGTCGGAGCAGATCTCAGGATCATTCGAACTTATAACGGGTCGGATATCGGGTATTACTGAAGTCTTCTTTAATCAAGATGATGCATGTGAAAAGGGATCGGTTACGGGGCCCGGTTGCGCAACGGAAATTTTTTAAAATTTGTTTCAACAAGAACAAAAACCGAGCACCCCACAAAGTAGTGTAGCAAATAAGCAAAACACAATATGACATTCATAGGGTGTTTAGAATTTTTACCTATCAATCTTAAAAGATTGAAGTTTCGCTCCAACTAAATTGTAAACAACTTAGCTCTTGAAGGAAGACAATCTACAAGCTTCTCCTTTGAGCACTCCTTGCTCAAAAATTAAGCCCACCACCAACTAGATAGATCACCTCTAATTTTGCACTAGAAAAATTAGAGGATTTTTTTTTTTAGAAAACTTTTCTTTTCTCAAAAATTGAAGAAGAAAAATTAAGGAGAAAAAGGATGAAAAATTCGGCCACTTTACTAGGGAGTGAAGGGAGGAGTTTTTATTGGTTGTACAAAAAGTTAAAGTGAAAAGTAACATGTGCATGCCATGCCATTAACTCAAAAGTTGCCTCCAACCCTCTCACCTCCCTTGCATGCTTTCTAATTGGGCTTGTAACAATTACAAGGTCCATGGATTTTTATTTAAATGTATCAAACACATTTGAGATCATTTAAACTTACTTGATTTTACTCAAGCCCACTAGTTTAATAATTATTTATAATTGGGCTCTGCAAGGCCCAATGTTATTTAATTAATTCAACACTTAAATTAATTTAATTATTTGGACTCTACTAGGCCCACTAGACTTCTCAACGGGATCTAGAAAGCTATTACTTGTGTGGCCCTCAATAAGTCAAAACAAAATCACAATTTTAAAATACATTAATTATTTGGCCAACTTTTAATTTAGAAATACTTCCTCAAATTAAAAGTTACATTCTCCTTATAGAAGTCTTACTTATATTTTATTTATGCTTATAAACTTCTTTATAAGCCGTTCAACACATTAAACTATTTTACTTCTCAACGGGATCTAGAAAGCTATTACTTGTGTGGCCCTCAATGGTTCATTGATTCAACTAGCAGTGGGTTCACATCTCCATGTGATTCATGACTAAACATGTCCTTATATGAGCATAACTCAATTGCTCCATTCTTACTTATCAACTCTTTGATAATAAGAACGTCAAAACTCAAGTCTGATAATACCCAACCAATCAAGTTAAACGCCTAACAGCATCGCTTACATGATTCTCTAGGTATCAAATGATAGTGCCTGCAAAAACCATTGAATTATGGTTAGCGTACAGTACGGTCCTTCAACACATATATCCCGACCGATTCGACAACTATTGGTATATCGAGAGCTGTCAAAGAATCGATACTATGTGTCATGTCGTAGTTGTATCGATGGTGTAATCTATGAAACCTCTTCCATAATTACCACCAACACTCTGATCAGAGATTTCATACTACATACACATAGGATATCGATACCCGAAGGTAAACGGTGAATCTCCGACTACAATGCATTGACTCATATATGTTTCGACAAAACACCCAACCTTGCCACCTGATGACCCCATATGATTCGGTAAACAAGTCAAAGTGCAATGCTAGCATATAGAGTCTCAATGTTGTCCTGGGTCATAAGGAATAATGGTGTACAACCATAAACTAAGACGTTTCCACTCGATAAGTGAGAACCACTAGGAAAGTCCTTTATGAAGGGTTGTTCAGTGCACTCTACAAGGAGCACCTATCTTCATGTTCGGACATCACAATGTCCCCTACCAATGAAACATGGTACTCACATAGCAGATACTAGTCTCAAACTCGAGCAGCCTACATACTTCTTAGCGGCGGCTGAATCGACTAGGAACTGTTTAGAATATACAATTTTCCAAATATGAGTTTCATTATACTCATCATATGAGCATCTCATATTCTTTCTACTATTTGTATGTTCAAGGACTTTATCTATGCAACTAGCATGGGTATATAGATAAAGATGCGCCAAAACAATAATTTCAGATATTATTAAAATATAGATTTTTTATACATAGAGTTTCAACATGAACCCTCGGCCAACACTTGGCTCGACGGGCATCTACTCTAACAATCTCTCACTTGCACTAGAACCAACTACCCATATGCTTCAAACCCATCGATCCGTGATGCTTCTCGAATAATGGTCCAGGTAAAGGCTTAGTTAGTGGATCAGCAACATTATCTGCGGAGCCGACTTTGTCAATCGACATTTCTCCTCTTTCCACAATCTCTCGGAGGATGTGATACTTTCTCAATACGTGTTTGGATTTCTGATGAGACCTTGGCTCCTTTGCCTGAGGTATAGCTCCCGTGTTGTCACAAAACACCGGGACTGGAGCAAATCCATTAGGAATGACGCTTAACTCTTGGACGAAATTCTTTATCCAAACAACCTCCTTTGATGCAGCTGATGCAGCAATGTATTCGACCTCGGTGGTGGAATCCGCAGTAATGTCTTGCTTGGAACTCTTCCAAGAGACAGCAGCACAATATTCTAAGATAAAAATATTTGGGAGGCTTACCCATCCATTTCTCATATGGTGTCTTATCAACTGCCTTTGAATGGACATTGTTGAACAACAGTGCCGCTGTCTCAAGTGCATATCACCAAAAAGATGGCGGCAACTCCGTGAACCCCATCATAGACCGAACCATGTCCATCAAATTCCGGCTACGACGCTCTGAAACACCATTCAACTGTGGTGTAGCAGGAGGCGTCCACTGCGAGAGAATCCCATTCTCCCTAAGATACTCTTGGAACTTGGCACTCAAGTACTCACCACCTCGATCTGATCGAAGTGTCTTGATGCTTTGTCCCAATTGTTTCTCTATTTCACTTCTGAATTCTTTGAACCTCTCAAAGGCTTCAGATTTGTATTTCATCAAATACACATACCCATACCTCGAAAAGTCATCGGTAAAGGTGATGAAGTAGGCATGTCCATGCTTAGTGGTGATGCTAAGCGGACCGCACACATCGGTATGGATCAAATCCAATAATCTTTTGGCTCGCTCCACGTGGCCCTTAAAGGGAATTTTGGCCATCTTTCATTTTAGACAAGATTCACAAGTCGTGAGAGAATTAATATCAGACATATCAAACATGCCTACTCCCACTAGCTTGTTCATCCTTCTTAGGGAAATATGTCATAATCGAGCATGTCATAATTGTGCCGAATTTAGAGTATCTTGTTTTCGCTTGTTTGTTGTTGTTATTGCTTGGACATTGTTTAGTGAAATATCTTTCAATTTTAAGTTGTAGATATCATTTTTAAGTTCACCTGTACCTATCAGACATTCATTCTTATAAATGTTGCAAACACCTTTGCTAAATAAACAAAAATATCATCTTTGTCAAGCATAGAAATGGAAATAATGTTTTTCACCAAATCAAGTACAGACAAAACATCTCTTAAAATTAACTTAAAATCATTGTTCAAAAGCAAGTAAACATCTCCAATAGCCTTGGCAGCAACTCTTGTCCCATTGCCCATCCTCAAGAAGGTCTCACCTTCCCTTAGTCTCCTACTTCTTCCCATCACCTACAAATCATTACAGATATGTGAGCCACAACCGATATCTAATACCCAAGAAGTAGAGTTAATTGAAATGTTTACTTCAATATAGAACATACCATTTCCAGAACCTTTTTGGGCAAGATATTCTCTGCAGTTACGCCTCTAATGTCCGGGCTTCTTGCAGTGATGACAGATATCAGCAGTCTTGTCAGCCTTAACTGGTGTGGCTGCCACAACGGCATTAGGAGCTTGCCTCTTCAAGGGCACATTCTTCTTGGGACGTTGGAAAGAACGCTTCTTTCCCTTCCCATGTGGACCAGTCTTCGTACCAGATGAAGAACCCACAAAAAGAACAGACTTCTCCTTCTTGATGGTGGCTTCAAACGTAACAAGCATATTCACCAACTCCTCAAGAGTAAGCTCCAGTGTAATGACCCGAATTCTTATTTTGAATGAAGTATTAATTAAGAGATAATAAAAGAGTTGTTAATTAAATATTATTATCGAATTGACAATTTGGGATTAATCTGTTGGATCCACCGAATTTTAAATGGATAACCCGATCTACTTCCGATTACGTTATCTCGAGAAATCCAACCAGACGAATGAGATTCTGATACGTGGCAGATAAGATTGATTCGGATTTCTGAAATAGTCCGGATGCAGCCTATAAATGGAAGCCGAATTCTTTTGTTTCCTACACCGCATCCTTCAGAGAGAGAGAGTTCTAGTCTTTTACCTTAGGTTTTGTAGCCAGTTTCTAGGGCACTTTGGTGTCGAGAAGTTTCGGAGCTAGTGTCGACTCGAGGGGGGGTACGGTGAACTGAGATCGAGACATCATCAGCGGGCTGACGACGGACGCAGGTATAATCCTAAAGCCTTTAGGAAGAACTTTATAGCATGTTTGGTAATTCAGAATCTGGTTTGATAGTGATATCATATTGTTGGTATTGTCTAGGTTAAGAGCTTTCTGTCATATTGTTTTAGTGAGGTACGTGATGTACTGACTGAGATATCCAAGCGTGGTATACACACTTATATGCTGCATATTTATGTGTTGCATTATACATGTTTTACTACTTTGGCATATTATGCATGACATATCATGTTGAGCCTGATATCTTTTGAGATATACCTCGTTTGTTGGGGCCGCTCAGCCCTATTCTGTATTGTGGACGATGGGGCATCGAGAGCTGCAGTGTCCGACGGGACCCGCGGGCTTTGATGACCTGGACATTGTAGGTCCACGTCTTGATGATGATTGTGGGAGCCAAAACATGCCTAGGGCAGATCAGAGACTACACACTCAGGCGCCTCTAGACTGGGCATGAGATTCTTGACTTGATCCTTGATGTCCGAGCATATTGCATTTCGCATGCATCATATCAGATTGTATACTCGTACATTCTCGTATTGGGCGATTGTCGCTCACGTCCTTGTTTTCATCTTGGGCACCCCATTCCACGGGGCAGGTCTTAGGTTGGACGGTGCGGACAACCAGGGCAGTTGCTAGAGCAGTTGGGTTTTCGGTGGTGATCCAGTGGAGGTTTTATGTGTGGTTATCGTTTTCTCGTTCAGAATTATGTTTCGATATGGTTTTATTAATGTTTAAGACTGCTGTTGTTTGTTCTGTTTTCATTTGGGTTGTAAGATGATTAAGTTATTTGGTTTCCGCTGTTTAATTGTTGTTATTAAGTTTAATGTTGCATTCTTAGTAGTCTGTTTAGTGGTGGCTCGGGTAAGGGCGCTACATTTGGTGGTATCAGAGCATGCGAAGATTTTTGGGACATTAGTAATTCTGTTTTGAGGATTTAGAGGTTGATTTTGGTTTCCTTTCAGATGTCAGGAGATGGAAGCAGTCACGGAAGTGTGGGACATGGTCGTTATGGCGACGATGAGGCTGGCCGAGAACATCGTCGTAGAGATCGTGATGGAAGGCGTCACCGAGATCATGATGAAAAGAGACGTAGGAACCGTGTCAACATTATGGATTTCATGAAGATTGGACCTCCACCGTTGACTGGAGATGAGAATGCTGATGTTGCTGAAGCTTGGGTCGATATCATGGAGCAGTGTTTTCGAGTGCTGCACTATGACGAGGACGAGAAGATGGAGGTAACTGATTTCATGATCCAAGGAAAAGCTCGGAAATGGTGGAAACCTGTTTCTGCCATTCTAGTTCAGCAGCATAGGCGGATTCATTGGGAACATTTCCGTCAGGCCTTCATCAATCATCACTTTCCGCCGGCTCTTCGTCAGGCGAAGGAGATGGAACTGTTGACAATTAAGCAAGGAGATTCGAGCATTGAGGATTACCAAAAGCGTTTTACGGATCTGTTGTCGTACGCTCCTCACATCAGTGAGAATTCTGCAGCCAAATATTCTCACTTTTTGAATGGTTTGAACCAGGAGATTTTTTATCGGGTTTCAGTCTGTGACGATCCTACTTCGTACGAAGGATTAGTGAATCGTTGTCGTCAAGCAGAGATCAGTATTGCTAGGAGAAAGGCTATGCAAGCTAGCAAAAGTTCTAGTTCGTTGGGACCGAGGGGTCAGTCTTTCAAGAAGTCTGCATCTTCTTCTTCTTTCGGTTCTGGAGGGCTGTACAGCTTTGGTAGGAAAAAGCTGCAATGTGGCCACTTTGGAGGAAATCACCAGACGGAAAATTGTCGAAAAGTAACAGGTGCTTGTTTCAACTGTGGTGGTTTTTGTCACATGAAGAGGGATTGCCCTAATTTGGAGAATCAGAGTGTAGGCGGAGGTTCTATGGCAGGGTCTTACAGTGGAAAACAGTCTGAGGCCACTGTGCAACAGAAAGGTTTTCCAGCTCCAGGTTCTCGTCGTGGTGGAATATCACAAGGATCTCAGCAACATCCACGATTTCAAGGGCAAGTCTTTGCCCTAAACCAAGAACAAGCTGAGGAGCAAAACGAGAGAGTCATTGCAGGTAATTTTATTTTATGTGGTTTTCCTGCATATGTATTAATTGACACTGGGGCATCGCATTCATTCATAGCATCAATATTTGTTAAGAAGCATAAACTACCCTACGTGTCATTATATGTTTTGATGTCGGTGTCTACACCGATGGGACAAGAGGTTTTAGCTAAGCGACTTGTAGTAGACTGTTTGTTAGAGTTTGAGGGAAAATACTTTTCTGCCAATTTGATGATATTGGCTATGGAAGATTTCGATTGTATTATGAGAATCGACCTATTGACTAAGTATAGAGCGACGGTAGATTGTTATCAACGTCTCGTTCAGTTTCGTGCAGAAGGAGACGAGAATTGGTTTTTCTTCGATGAGGGAGCTCGACTTCCAATGCCAGTAGTGTCTGCTGTAAAGGCACAAGGGGCTTTAACGAAAGGAGTAGAAGGATACCTCATTTATGCGGTTGACGTATCGAAGGATGTGATCGACGTGAAGAACATTCCAGTTTTCGATGAATTTTCTGATGTTTTCCCCGATGAGATTCCTGGATTTCCTCCGGAGAGGGAAGTGGAAGCGGAGATAGAGTTGGTACCAGGAACCGCACCTATCTCCAGAGCGGCTTATAGATTGGCACCAACGGAGATGAAAGAGTTGAAGCAACAGTTACAAGATCTTCTTGACAAGGGGTACATTAGACCCAGTGTGTCTCCTTGGGGAGCACCAGTGTTGTTCGTTAAAAAAAGGATGGGTCTATGCGGCTTTGCATAGATTATCGACAATTGAACCGAGTAACAGTCAAGAATAAATATCCGTTACCACGGATTGATGACTTGTTTGGTCAACTGCAAGGAACTTCAGTGTACTCGAAGAATCATCATCATCGAGTTCATCAACGTGATATCCCCAAGACTGCATTTCGAACAAGGTATGAGCATTACGAGTTTCTAGTGATGCCGTTTGGTTTGACAAATGCTCCAGCAGTATTTATGGATTTGATGAACCGAGTATTCCAGGAGTATCTTGACAAGTTTGTCATTGTCTTTATTGATGACATACTGGTATACTCTCGTAGCCTTGAAAATCATGCACAACATTTAAGGATTGTGTTGCTAACCTTAAGGAATCACCAACTGTATGCTAAGTTGAACAAGTGCGAGTTTTGGCTCGACAGAGTTGTCTTCTTAGGACATGTTATATCCAAAGATGGGATATTAGTTGATCCTAGCAAGATCGAAGCAGTGTTGAGTTGGGCACGACCGGAATCAGCTCAAGAGATAAGAAGTTTTCTAGGTTGGCAGGATATTACCGGAGATTTATCTCAGGATTTTCTCAGATTGCCAAACCATTGACACAACTGACGTGTAAGAATGTGCAGTTCGAATGGACACATGATTGTGAAAATAGTTTCAATGAATTGCGTCAACGTTCGACAACTGCACCAGTTTTAGCTCTTCCATCTGGATCAGGAGGGTACATTGTGTAAACTGATGCATCACTTCTAGGACTTGGGTGTGTTTTAACCCAGAATGGTCATGTGATTGCATATGCATCCAGACAGTTGAAGAAGCATGAAGAGAATTATCCAGTTCATGATCTGGAATTAGCAGCGATTGTAGTTGCTTTGAAGATCTGGCGACATTATCTCTACGGAGAGAGATTTGAGATTTTTACAGATCACAAAAGTTTGAAGTATATCTTCACTCAAGCAGAGTTGAATATGCGCCAAAGAAGATGGATGGATGTGTTAAAGGATTATGATTGCGAAATCAAGTATCATCCAGGATCAGCGAATCTTACAGCTGATGCTCTTAGTCGCAAGGTGAGATTATCTGCACTTCAGGCAAGTTTCATGTCAAGTGTAATCCAAGATTGTTGTTCTCTGGGATTTCACTTCCGTCATAAGAAAGGAATGGAACACATTCGAGTAACGATCAATTTATCTGAACCGAAGTTGTATGCCAAAATCAGAGAAGCTCAGTTTTCTGACCCGAGAGTGAAAAAGTTAGCAAGGTTAGCTAATGGAGACAACACATCTGGTTTTGCGTTCCAAACAAATGGAACCTTGTGTCTGTCGGGAAGAATCGTAGTTCCAGAAGATTCTGAATTAAGAGACGAGATTTTATCTCAAGCCCATAGGAGTAAGTTGAGTATCCACCCTGGAAGCATGAAAATGTATAAGGATTTGAAGACCAGGTTTTGGTGGAAATGTATGAAGAAAAGTGTTTACCAGTTTGTAGCCAAGTGTTTAGTTTGTCAGCAAGGGAAAGCTGAACATCGACGACCAGGAGGATTACTTCAGAATCTTCCTATCCTTGAGTGGAAGTGGGAGCATGTGACGATGGATTTTGTCACCCACTTGCCGTTGTCTTCTAAGAATTGTGATGCCATTTGGGTTATTGTGGACCGACTGACTAAGTCAGCACATTTCATTCCATATAGTCGGGAATATAGTTTCCATCGCATGGCAAGACTATACATTCAAGAGATTCTTAAATATCATGGTTTGCCAACAAGTATAGTCAGTGATAGAGATCCACGTTTTACCTCAAGGTTCTGGGGAAGTTTTCAAAAAGCGTAGGGAACGACATTGAGTCTGAGTACTGCCTATCATCCAGAGCCCGATGGTCAGTCTGAGAGGACTATTCAGACACGCGAGGACATGTTGCGTGCTTGTGCTTTGGATTTTGGACCAGCCACTACTACAAAATATGCATTCAACCACACTCAAAAGACAACGGTTTTTTCAAAAAACCGTTGTCTTTTGCTTTTTAACAACGGTTTTAGTGAAAACCGTTGTTAAAAAGCAGCAAACGACAACGGTTTTCTAAAAACCGTTGTCGTTGACCCCCAAAAACACGCTAAAAGACAACGGTTGTCAACGACAACGGTTTTTAGAGCCGTTGTCTATTAGCGTGTTTTTTTTGGACAAAAGACAACGGTTTTCAAAAACCGTTGTGGATTAACGTGTTTTTTTTGACAAACGACAACGGTTTTCAAAAACCGTTGTGGATTAGCGTGTTTATTTAGAGAAACGACAACGGTTTTCGTGAACCGTTGTGGATTAGCGTGTTTTTTTGAACAAACGACAATGGTTCACGAAAACCGCTGTGGATTAGTGTGTTTTTTTTTAGAAATGACAACGGTTTTAGGGAGCCGTTGTTAAAAATAGCGACGGTTTAGGCAAAAACCGTCGCTTTATTTGAACTTTTGCGACGGTTTTGCTCCTTCGGTCGCCGATTTAATTTAGCGACGGTGTTTATAAAACTGTCGCCGATTTAAAAATGGTAACGGTTATTCTTAAACCATCGTAAATAGCGACGGTTCGTGAAACACTGTCGCTTTTTGGCGACAGTTATTGATAACCGTCGCAAATAGCGACAGGTGTAAACTGTCGCCGATTCAAAATAGCGACGATTTTTGAACGACCGTGCACATTTTTCTATATATACTCTCGTTTTCGGTCCAGTTTCTTCACCCCTCCCATTTCTAACATACATTTTCTCTCTTGTAGGCTTTTAGTTTCGATTTATTTGTAATTTTTTTTTCACGATTTATGTTTAAGTTAAATTTCTTTCTGTTTGTTATGATTTCATTTTTGTTAAATTTCTATCTGTTAGTTATGATTATTAGCTTAAAAAGATTTTAAAAGTTGTATTTTTCAGATTCGTCTAAATATAAAAATAATTTTTTTAATGCATTTAAAACGTAGCGACGGATTGAGCTCTAACCGTCGCTAATTAGCGACGATGTTGTTTATAATCCCGTCGCTCATTAGCGATGGTATTTATCTTAACTTTCGCTTTTTAAGCGACGGTATAGCTTATTCCGTCGCTCATATTCGCGACGGTAAATTTAGACTGTTGCTATTTTGCGACGGAATATAGAAAACAGTCGCCCATTTTAGCGACGATTAGTTGTTATCCGTCGCGACTTAGCGACGGTATAAACGGTCGCTAATTTCGGAAACCGTCGCTAATCTGAGTTTCTACAACAGTTAAAAACCGTTGTCGTAGAACACACTTTCAACAACACTGTCAATTACAACAGTTGTAACAGTGTCTACGACAACGGATTTTATCCGTTGTCGTTTAGCTTTTTTCTTTTAGTGAGCATGGCATGATCATCTGCCGTTTGTGGAGTTTGCATATAACAATAGCTACCACAGCACCATTGGTATGGCTCCATTCGAAGCATTATATGGTAGACGTTGTCGTACTCCATTGTTTTGGGACGAAGTAGGAGAACGACAAGTGCAAGAACCTGAATTAGTGCAACAAGCAATTGACGTAGTGGAATTGGTTAAGAAGAGAATTAAAGCTGCACAAGATCGTCAATCGAGTTACGCGAATACCAAGCGTAGACCTCTATAGTTTCAGTCAGGGGTAAAAGTTTTCCTTAATTAGCCCCAAGATTCATCGGACCTTTTGAGATCTTGGAATGTGTTGGAAATTTGGCATATCGATTGGCTTTGCCGCCGTATCTTTCCAGCATTCATAATGTCTTTCATGTATCTTTGCTACGACGGTATGTAGCAGATGAATCGCACGTTCTTGGTCCGACAGATGTTCAACTTGAAGAAGACTTGACTTATGTCAAGCAGCCACTTTTAATCCTAGGTAGGAAAGAGAAAAAGCTCAGAAACAAGACCATTCCACTTGTTTTAGTGCAATGGCAACGCCGAGGTACTGCAGAGGCGACATGGGAGTTAGAGAGTCGTATGCGCTCAGAGTATCCGCATTTGTTTTGAGTTGTTTCTTTGTAATCATGAGTTTTATTTTATTCAGTTGTTTTGTACTTCAGTTCTGATTTCGAGGACGAAATCTTTTTAAGGAGGGGAGGATGTAATGACCCGAATTCTTATTTTGAATGAAGTATTAATTAAGAGATAATTAAAGAGTTGTTAATTAAGTATTATTATCGAATTGATAATTTGGGATTAATCTGTTGGATCCACTGAATTTTAAATGGATAACCCGATCTACATCCGATTACGTTATCTCGAGAAATCCAACCAGACGAATGAGATTCTGACACGTGGCAGATAAGATTGATTCGGATTTCTGAAATAGTCTNAGAATTACCAAACATGCTATAAAGTTCTTCCTAAAGGCTTTAGGATTATACCTGCGTCCGTCGTCAGCCCGCTGATGATGTCTCGATCTCAGTTCACTGACCCCCTCTCGAGTCGACACTAGCTCCGAAACTTCCCGACACCAAAGTGCCCTAGAAACTGGCTAGAAAACCTAAGGTAAAAGACTAGAACTCTCTCTCTCTGAAGGATGCGGTGTAGGAAACAAAAGAATTCGGCTTCTATTTATAGGCTGCATCCAGACTATTTCAGAAATCCGAATCAATCTTATCTGCCACGTGTCAGAATCTCATTCGTCTGGTTGGATTTCTCGANTACGGGAACCGCGGGCTCTGATGACCTGGACATTGTAGGTCCACGTCTTGATGATGAGTGTGGGAGCCAAAACATGCCTAGGGCAGATCAGAGACTACACACTCAGGCGCCTCTAGACTGGGCATGAGATTCTTGACTTGATCTTTGATATCCGAGCATATTGCATTTCGCATGCATCATATCAGTTTTTATACTCGTACATTCTCGTATTGTGCGATTATCGCTCATGTCCTTGTTTTCATCTTGGGCACCCCATTCCACGGGGCAGGTCTTAGGTTGGACGGTGCGGACGACCAGGGCAGTGGCTAGAGCAGTTGGGTTTTTGGTGGTGATCCAGTGGAGGTTTTATGTGTGGTTTATCGTTTTCTCGCAGAATTATGTTTCGATATGGCTGTATTAATGTTTAAGACTGCTGTTGTTTGTTCTGTTTTCATTTGGGTAGTAAGATGATTAAGTTATTTGGTTTTCGCTGTTTAATTGTTGTTATTAAGTTTTAATGTTGCATGCTTAGTAGTCTGTTTAGTAGTGGCTCGGGTAAGGGCGCTACATCCAGCTTGTTCATGTTGAAATTCACCACGAAAGGATCAAATGAGCTCATCAGTGACAAAAGGAACACGTCAGTGGTCAACTCCGATGACAACATAAGATCCATGCCAACAAGTTTGTCCACAAGCCCAATCAACTTTAGGCCATGGTCATGGACCGAGTCCCCATCTCGCATGCGTAAAGTGATCAGCTCATTGATGGTAGCATGTCTAAGAGGCCGTGTTTGCTCACCAAAGATCTCCTTGAGGTGCAAATGAATTTCAGCAGCACTCTTTGCATCCTCAAAACGCCTTTGCAGCTCATCATTCATAGAAGTCTACATATAACACTTTGCTCGCAAGTCATGGTCACACCAATCCTTGTAAGTCTGCAATTCCTCAGGAGTGCAGCTAGTCGGAGCCTCAACAGGGGCGACTCAGTCAGTGTATATGCTACCCTTTCCAAATTCAAGACGATTTTCAGATTTCTTAGCCAATTGAGGTAATTAGGTCTAGTTAAAATGTGTTTTTCGAGTATTGCATATAACAGATTGTGAATCGAAGACATTGTCAAATTTGTACTGAACAGATAAATGTTAATGACTATTTTAAAATATTTAGTAAGATATAAAGTATGGACTTTTACTTCATAAATTTTTGCTCCCACTGTTTTGACATCATTCACTACCCTGTAGTGAAAACGGGAAACTCCTTTCCTCAGTAGGTACGTAAGGTCCAATTAACAGATTATGATCTCGAATAATATCAGCTAATCATAATTCCTAAAAGTAAGTTTCCAATTGCATCTCCATGCAACCCTCAACGTAAACTTTTGTCTCACGTTTGATTAGGACCCAATAATATGACGTCGTTCATCTTTACATGTCAAGCCTTACCCATAGATGTTGAACCTTAATGGACGGTCGCCATGAGTTCCCTCAATAATATGAGACAAAATCATGAGAGTTCCACGTAGTTCACATCACCATGTCAATGGATGTCACAGCTTTTCGGTATACAGGCTCCTCCAAATAATATGAGCTGAGCCCCGAGCACAGGTAACGTTCATCATGTACCCATTGTCGATGGAATACATGGAAATTATAAACACATTTATATTCCTTTTTTCGGGCTTGATATTAATTTTGAATCTTATTAAAAATGAGAGTTTTTTAATTTTGAAAGGTCTCATCTGTGAGGCCCCGGGCCGAAGAGGGCGGGGGGTGATCGCCAGCGCCATGAGGTTGCAAGGACAATGAGTGGCTCCTGGCAGGCTTCTAGGACGAGGGAACATGAATGAACCAATCTTACACCGGAAGGAGGAGGATTCCGAACTGTTCAATGTAATGGACTGTACAAGTGAAGAGGGCTTAAAAAGATTTGATATGTACTACTCATACCGTTAAGATGCATCTTCTTTTCGGTAGCTCATCACATTAGAACTCCAAAGTTAAACGTGCTTGAATTAGGGTAATTTTGGGATGGGTGACCTCATGGGAAGTTTCTAGGGTGCGTGTGAGTGAGGACATAAGTACGCTGGAAAGACTCGTATTGGTACAGTGAGGATAGTCGTCGAATCTGGGGCGTTACGGAAACGTAAAGACCCTAGGGTATGTACTGCTGCACTCGATCGACTCAATTGTCACCGCCTCCAAAATCATATATCATAAATCATATCATTTGACACAGTCAATTCACATATCTCAAAATATTTTTCATTTTCTTTTAAAAATCACTAAATAGCACAACCTTGCAAAAATATCATTTTAAACAGTAAAAATTGCACACCTTTACAATAAATCGTAAAAATACATATTATCATCAAAATTATCATTTTAAATCATAAAATATCATTTTACAAGCGTTATGATCCTTTGGGACGCTGCCAAGAGTTTACGTATTTTCCTAAGTGTAAAAAGATCGTTTTGCCCCTGGATGTAAAAATTCTTGAATTTATCTTTTTCTCACATTTAATGACATGGGTTTATTCTAAATAATTATTTAAGCTTAAATATAATTTTTCATAATTTTATGAAGCATAAAACTAGACTTTTCAATTAATTCTTTATTTAGCGTTTTGTGCGGCGATAAAATCCCGGATAAATCCAAAACTAATTATTTTGATTCCAAATTTTAAACATAGCATTTTTATTATTTATTATACCCTTAGGAGCCATGAACCGCACCCGTGGACCCATGGTTCTATTTTTTGTTCTAAAATTCGAAATATAGACACCTAATCGAAACCACCGAGCCATCTCCCAATTTACTCGAGCCGTGCCCAAGCCACCTTGAGCCAAACCCTAGCTAACCCACCTAGGCACGCTCTTGAGCAAGCCCAGCCTCTAGAACCAGACCTTGGCTCACGCTAAAGCCCCTGGAACCGAGCCACAGAATCTGTGCGTGACTCCTTGCCTACACCAAGACTCCTAGCCCACTAGGACTCTTCCAGCCGAACCACCACCGAGCCCAACACACCCTAACCGAGTGACCAAACCCAGACAAGCCTAGCCCCTGGAACCCAAGCTACAAACCCCTGAAACCAACAAAAGCTGCGCGCGTCACCTTGCTGCTACTAACTCACGCTTCCCACGTTTCGCTCGAGCCACAGCGCACCCACTTGCGCCAACCCATGGCCCGATCCCTACCCATCACCATAGGACCCTGACGGACCAGCCACAAGCCACTCTTCTTTCCCAAAGACACAAGCTGTGCGTTCACCTTGCTGCATGCGGTTCCCTCTTTTTGCTCGAGCAAGCAGCAAGCCCACCACTCCAGCCCCTGGCCCAACCCTGGACAACCTTCCTTAGACCCTAAAAGACCCACCGTCAGCCTCCCTGCCCCAGCTGAAGGCAACCTTTGCTGCTGTCAAACCCACAGCTCGCGTGAGGAGTCCATGCTCCACGGGACTCCTCCAACGCTGCGAGCAAGGGGTCCTAGCATGCCTGACCCTAACCCACATCTAGCCCAGGCCCCAACTCAAGCTCTGGCCAAGTCTCCAAGCCCCATGCAAAGCCACCGAGTTCCTTGAGCCCCAACAAGCACACACACTCTTTTAAAAACTCACGGTTCTTTTCTTCCCTTGTGTCTTATAGTTCCAGCCTATTTCTTATTGATTTTATCATGTTTCAATCATATTTTTGTCATGTTTTGGAAACATGTCCGTTGGTTCATAACGATTATTTTGAAACAAGCGTAAAATTGTAAAAACGTCGAAATTACGTATCATACCATAAAATCATCGAACCCACGTATTTTTCATACATAATCAATTAAAACACACATATTATGATTTGTATGATGTTTGAAAGGGTTTAAAAAACGTGCCTTAGAGTTTATAACTCTAGAATATACGATCTTCGGCGAGGGTGCGATGTTGGACGACCGGACGGCGAAGAACACAAGCTTTCTTGTCCTCCTAATTTTCGAAAAATCTGAATTGTGTGTGTGGTGTGTGTTTCACGGCTAATGGTGAAGAATTGTGAGGGTTTGAAGACCTAATGCAATTATTTATAATTTAATTAACATACTAATGGGCTTGTATGCTTAAAGGTAATTGAGCTTACTTAAATTAATTAAATTAGGTCCAATAACCCTTAATTAATTAAAACATAAAAGTTTATAAATTTAGTTTCCATAAAATAATATTTTTGATATTTTAAAACTCATTTTTTTCCCAAAACCGGCTTCCAGAGAAAAATCGAGCTCGACTCGTAAAATAATTCGAACTCCAACATTTTTAGAAAAATTAAATCATTTTTAAATCATATTAAGAAGCCTTGCCATTATTTACGAAAAATACATATTCTTGTCTAGGTCGTCCCCGGTCTCCTTTTCCCTGCCTATTATCGAATATTCGGGTAAAATTCTTAATTTCATGAAATCATGTCATATTATCATTTAATAATGCAATCATACATTTAATCATATAATAAATATCATGCTAGCATTTAAAATCAATTAAATAAAATAATTTACATGCATGTGGTTTACGTGGACTAATTTTTCGGACGTTACATCAGCATTAATTTTTTTTGTTTAAAAAGCTCGTCATGTTCGATCGTATGTTTGTCGGATTCATGCAAATTTGTTATTATCATAATAAAAACGCACATATTAATTATTTATAATATATCATGCATATATTATAAATAGTAACCTAAACAAGGATGATCAATCGCCCCAAAACTAATGGCCCGTGTGAGCCAAACACGGGCGTAGGTCCAATCCTAGGGAATGCGTGGATGCAAATGCAACTTTTACATAAGGCTCCAATATTTACATGTCTTCGATCTTTATAATCATCAAGGCCACCATCTTCAAATCTTGATCTTCCACTATACTAATATTTACAAATAAATATCCATAGCAAATAGGGATACATTTCATGGGGTGAGAACGGGCTATAAACCAAGCCAACTTATAAATTAATAATTATTACAATCATTCAACACAAAATATCCTAGCATACACCTAGCAAATTGGGCTTGGACTTTTGATCATCCTTCATTCACAATATCACATATCATACACCATCAATTAATTATCACAATATTCAATTGATCCAATATTATATATCTTGATCTATTCTCTAACCGCCACGATTATAAACTAAATCAACAAAGTAAACAAACTCCTTTGTCTACTTTCTAATTAATTTATTTAAAACCGAATTTCTTGTAAATCACCATTTAATATAAATAATTAAATTCCAACTTCAATTATTTATTTTATGAGAAAATATGTACAACTTTTGTAGATTTAAACTTAAGGGCCCAATAAAACATTTTTCACCAAAAATATTTTTGGCCCATTTAAATTTCACAAATTATGTTAGCCATCTAATTGTCCAACAACTCAAGGTCCATGACACTTTGATATTCTAAAACACTTTTGGAAACCGTAGTTGTCATCGTTGTTGCCGGAGCTCCGTCGCCGGATTCCGGCCAACAATATTTTTTTTAAATTTTTTAAAGGGAGGAGCTGCCCGATATGGGCAGCAACATGCTGCCCGAAATGCACCCCAAACCGGCCTCGATTTTGTTGCAAAAAATTATCCCATGCGGTTAGAAATTGACCTCAATATAATATCATGTATTTGCTACACAAAATAGTAACCATAGCTCTGATACCACTTGAAAGGGGATCGGTTACGGTGCCCGGATATGCAACGGAAGTTTCAAAAAAAAAATTTCATGAAGAAAACCGAGCACCTCTACTGGTTGGGCGTAGCAAATACCATAAAACACAAAATGACATTCATAGGGTGTTTTAAAAATTTTTACCTATCAATCACAAATGATTGATGATGGCTCTAACTTAGTTGTCAAACAACTAAGCTCTTGAATGATTGACCCAATCTACAAGCTTCTTTGAGCACTCTTGCTCAAATGGTTTTTGTCCTTCAAATTAGGTCAACCACCAACTAGGAAGATCCCCTCTAATTTTGCACTACAAAAATTAGAAGATTTTTCTTTGAGAAGGGTAAGCTTTCCTTGACAATTAAATAAGAAAAAATTGGAGAAAATGGGAGTGTAAGTTTCGGCCATCACCATGCAAGGAGAGAAGGGAGAGTTTTCTTGGTTGTGCAAAAAGTTAAAAAGTTCTTTTCAAAGGCATGCTTGCCTAGTTTATTGAAAAAGTTGCCTCCAACCTTTCACCTCTCATGCATGCATTTTATTTGGGCATGTAACAATTACAAAGCCCTTGTACTATTATTTAAATGTCTCAAACATATTTGATACCATTTAAACTTTACTTGATTTTACTCAAACCCATTAGTTGAATAATTATTTCTTATTGGGATCTACAAGATCCAATATTATTTAATTAATTCAACACTTGAATTAATTTAATTATTTGGACTCGACTAGGCCCACTAGTGTTTAATTAATTTAACACTTGAATTAATTTAATATATTCCATAATAATGTTTATGAAAATCATAATTTTCAAATACATTATATATTTGAGCCATCTTTTAAATTAAGAACACTTCTTCAAATTAAAAGTTATATTTCCATAATCCTCTTATAGAAATCATACTTCTATTTTTTTTTACGATTGTAAATTCTTTTATAAGTCGTTCAACACATTGAACTATTTTACTTCTCAACGGAATCTAAAAAGTTAGCACTTGTGTGACCCTCAATGGTTCAATGATACAACTAGCCGTGGGTTCACATTTCAATGTGATTCAGGACTAAACATGTCATTATATGAGCATACCCAGTTGCTCCATTCTTACTTATCAACTCCTTGATAAAAAGAACATCATAACTCAAGTCTAATAGTATCCAACCAATCATGTTAAACGCCTAGCATCATCGTTTACATGATTCCATAGGTATCAAATGATAGTGCCTGCAAAAACCATACAATTATGATTAGCGTATAGTACGGTCCCTTCATCTCATATATCCCGACCGATTCAACAACTATTAGTATATGGAGAGCTGTCAAAGAATCGATACTATGTGTCATGTCGTAGTTGCAATGATGGTGTAATCTAAGAAACCCCTTTCTTAATTACTACCAACACTCTGATCAGAAATTTCAAACTGCATACACATAAGATATCCATACCCGAAGGTAAGTGGTGAATTCACGACTACAATGCATCGACTCCTATATGTTTCGAAAAAACACCCAACCTTGCCACCTGATGACCCCATATCAGTCGGTAAACAAGTCAAAGTGCAATGCTAGCATATAGAGTCTTAATGTTATCCCGGGTCATAAGGACTAATGGTGTACAACAATAAATTAAGACGTTTCTACTTGATCAATGAGAACCACTTGGAAAGTCTTTTGTGAAAGGTTGTTCAGTGCACTCTAAAAGGAGCACCTATCTGCATCATCACAATGTCCCCTACCAATGAAACATGGTACTCACATCGTAGATAATAGTCTCAAAATCGAGCGGCCTATATCATTCTTAGCGTCTGCTGAATCGACTAGGAACAGTTTAGAATATACAGTATTCCAAATATGAGTTTCATGATAATCATCATATGAGCATCTCAAATTCTTTCTACTATTTATATATTCAAGGACTTAATCTATGCAACAAGCATGGTATGCAGATAAAGATGTGCCAAAGCAATAGTTTCAAATATTATTAAAATAAAGATTGTTTTTACATAGAGTTTAATCATGAACCCTCGGCCAACACTTGGCTCGACGGGCACCTACCCCAACAGTATGTTGTGCAAATGTTTGAGGAAAAATGGTTGGATTGATTTTGAAACGATTTTTAGATCTAAAAAACCTAGTTTCCTATCATTCTGATTACTGTGAATTTTCGGTTGATTTTCTGGAAAAACATTCAACATATAAAACGTAGTACTTTTTGATATTTTCGATTTGACAGTAAATTCATAATTTTTAGACAAGAAACGAGTGAGTTATGATCATTCTCGAGCGACTGCTCAAATTTTGTTGTTTTTCAAAAATTCTCCCGCAAACGGCGTTCGGGTACGAGATTTTACCTCCCGAGCGTCAAGATTTCTGGAAAAAAAATAGTTTTTGTCTTGGGCAGGCATGCATAATGTATTAGTATGTTCGACGTGCAAAGAAAATATTTTATGTTATTGAGGTATGCTAAATGTCTTGTGACCAAATATGAACGGGTTTGGGAGTCGGTGAACGTGGCCTAGGATCGCTCTATCCCGATAAAATATGACCGGGTTTAGATCAGGATTGAAAAGAGGTAAAGTATGACCTGATGAGACGTCTGCTACTCGTTTTCTTAAATCGTGCTAGAAATTTTTCTTCTCCTTAATCTCCATAATTAAAAATATACATTTATATAAATACTTTAAAATATCTTGTCACCACTTTAATAATAAACATCCAACTAATATTTAAAAACCCAAAGTAAATTAGTTCTAACCGTCAACATTTTACCAACCTAAAATTAATTTTACCAAATATTTGCTAAAAATATCATCCTCTCCAAAACCACTCAAAAAGCATAAATAGTCTCAAAATCTTTAACGAAAACATAAACTTTAAATGCGGAAAAATTGAAGCGCTGGTCCTCTGGTTATGTGCAGCTCCAGTCCAGTCCGATTAGGCATCCAAGTCTCCCTCAACATTTTTATCATACTCACCTGCATCATACACACCTAGTGAGTCTAAAGACTCAACACGTCATATCCTTGATAACAAGTAATACATAATACAAATCACATGCGACAGTAAAATATACTTGTACTTAAATTAACATTTTCGTGATAATGCTTAAACTTTAAACTTGACCATTTTCATAAACATGTAAAATCATAAACGTTTTCGTACTATCATAAACATATACATATTCATATTCATATACGTGTTTTTTGAATTCAGATCGTTGATTGTGACTTTCATATACGTGTTGGGCGATGGATCCATCTACATTTAACCACAGTACTGGACGGCGGGGACACCAGCGACACTCTCACCGGTCAACTGGGCATTGGCCTTACGTGTTAACATATCATCATATACATATACATATCCGTATCCAAGGAAATACGATCGTCGGGCTCCCACTGGGACCGTAACCCTCACGATATCTCTAACATATCATCGTGTTAGTCACAATCCTTTCACATCCTTCAACATGCTATCATCACTTAACAAAAATCATGCATATACGTATCGTTTTTATTTTTGAAACCAAGCATGCAACATATCTTTTAAATGTCCAATAATTAATCCATAAAAATCCCGGAACATTTAAAAATCATGATTTAACATATAAAAATTCATAAACATCCAAATCATTGAAATAATCATATTTAGCATATAACATAGTATTAAGGACACTGCCATGACGTTTACTAATTTCTCGGTGTAAAAAGACCGTTTTACCCCTGGACGTGACATTTTACGTTTTTGACTTTTCCTTGATTTCTTTGACTCTAACATGTCCCAAATAATTATTTAAGCCTACAAGAATTTTTTCTTATTTTTATTTGGCTTAAATCGACGACTTTTAAATTAATCTTTAAATAAGGCGTATTATTGTGTTTTAATCCGGAATTAAACCAAACCTTAATATAAAATTCCCAAATTAAAAACTTAGACTTTTAATAATTATTTAAGCTTAAATATAATTTTTCATAATTTTATAAAGTTTAAAACTAGACGTTTCAATTAACTCGTTAATTAACGTTTCGTGCGGCAATTAAATCCCGGATAAATCCAAAACCCATTATTTTGATCCCAAATTTTATAAATAGCATTATTATTATTTATTCTACCCTTCCAAGTCATGAACCACACCTGTGGACCCATGGATTCAATTTTAGTCTAATTAAATTCGAAATTGATACCTTATCGAACACACCGAGCCATCTCCTAATTTACTCGAGCCACGCCCAAGCCACCTTGAGCCAAAACCTAGACAACCCACCTAGGGACCCTACTGACCAAGCCCAGCCCAAAAACCCAGCCCATGCTCGCTCAAAAACTTGCTGGACAACAGACCAGATTGCATGTGTATGTGCGTGAGTGCTTTCTAGCTTGTGTTATGTTTCCTAGTTGCCTAGGACTCTTCCAGCCATCTAACCACTGACCCCTCATGAACCTAACCCTCCCTGGACCACGCCCAGACATAGCCCATGCCAGCCCAAGCCCTTGAACCCATGCCCGAAGCACTGCCCATGACAGCATCCTCACGCGTAGCACAGCTGCCATGCTTCCCTCATGTTCCCACTCGACCAGCAACCAACCAGGCCGCACTAGCCCCAACCCAGACCCTTGTGCACCCTCTTAGGACCCTAAGGAACTAGCCTAGCCCAGCCCAGAGCCCCCTGGCCGAGCAACCTCACCCATATTTTAAATAATTAAAAATAATTATTTCATAAAAACATTTTACGTTTTTCAAACCTCGGTGTGCGTTCTTCGATCGCATCTTGAATAATACTTAAAAATACAATTTTATGCATCATGACAATTAAATCCTATTTAACATCTAATCATGCATGTCACATAATCAATTAAACAATTAAGTCAATTAATTACTTATTTTTCATATTTCTTAGATTTGCATGCCGTTGGGTTACGTCGTCTTAATTTTTGACCTTACACCTAGGACCAATCCACCCGTTAAAGTATGACAGAGGATCTCATGTATGCGGTAGTGGACATCCCTACCAGCCCAGTACTGTGGTTTAGTCTAATCAGGCACATTTATGTATGGGTCACTTGCTTTGAAACATGTCTCTACGCAAAATGATGAAGTTATGCATGTTCTAGTATATATGATGCAAGTATGTTCATGAAAAATTTTATGATGATGGCACATCTATGTTATGTTTTTACGTTTAAGTTTCAAGTATGTACGCTCTACTTTAAATATGAATGTGATTTTATTATGTATTACTTGCTATGCCCAGTTTATACATGTTGAGTCTTTAGACTTACTAGACTTGATCGATACAGGTGAGGATGATGATGAGGAGACGAGGGGTGGGGACCAATGAGCTAGCTTGGGCTGCGCAGGAGGCTAAACCTGAGGACCGCCCATGTTTTAGGAATTTTATGACTGCTATTTCAAATACTCTGATTTTCCCGAGTTTTCTTTACGATGTTTAAACAAGTATTTTTACAAACTTGATTGTAGTTGTTTTACTTCAAATATTTTTGGACGAACAGTTAACTTTTATCTCATTTTGAATGATTACTATTTATTTATGAAAATTTTTATTTTTCCGTAAATTTTCAAGTAGTTTAAAAGCACGGTACGTTACAGTTGGTATCAGAGTGGTGTTCTTGTAAAGGGTTATGCCTACTGCCAGTTGCGAGAAGCTCACGAAGCCACACCTCAAGTCTGTAAGTTTTAAAATTTTAAATTCTTTTATGTAGTAAGCATCAAGTCATGATTGAAGCATGTACATGTTTTAAGTTCAAAATTTCGTTCATCTTATGATATAAATATTACGTTCATGCATATTGGATTTACGTGTTGGGTAAATACTGGAACATAATGCTTCCCAGACGTAGGATCGTGCATTGAGCAGGAGAGGAGGATAGAGAGTCTCAGAATGGCGAGAAAGCCACTCCTCTTCGTCCACCCCCAGACATGCAGGCTCAGATGCTTGCAGAGATGACTCAGTTTTTCGCGCAGTTTGCGGGGAACCAGGCTGCAGTGGACACAGGGGTGAGGCCCAGACCTGAGGCTTTGTATGAGAGGTTTAAGAGGATGGATTCGAAGGAGTTCTCGGGGACTACTGACTCGATGATAGCGGAGGGATGAATTAAGTCCGTCGAGGTAATTTTTGCGTTTATGGAGCTGCAGGATGCAAACAGGGTCAGGTGTGCCACGTTCCTTCTGTTCGGAGACGCCATACTATGGTGGGAAAGCGCATCAGTGTCAGTGAACTTGCAAACACTGACATGGAATGGGTTCAAGGATGTTTTCTACTCCAAGTACTTCACTAAAGAAGTACGCTCCCGCCTGACCAAGGTGTTCATGACGCTGCAACAGGGAGACAGCAGCGTGGTAGATTTTGTCAGGAAATTTGAGAGGGGGTGTCACTTTGTGCCCCTGATTGCGAATGATTCCCGGGAGAAGCTGCGGCATTTTATTGACTGTTTACAGCCAATCTTGCGCCGTGATGTTCGAGTGGTTGGTTCTACTACATATGCCGTTGCTGTATCTAGAGCCTTAGCGGCAGGACAGAACCAAAGGGACATCGAGAATGACAGACAGGGCAAGAGGTCTTATCAAGCACCCCAACAGTAGCTGCAGCAGTGGACCGCCGAAAGACAAGGGTCCTATTCCTCAGCAGAAGGCTCTTCAGAGACCGGGTGAGCACCCGGTGTGCCCGAAGTGCCACCGCAAGCATCCGGGACAGTGTTTATGGGGATCAGGAAAATGCTTTAAATGTGGAGCCAGTGATCATGTGCTGAAAGACTGTCCACAGTGGAGGCAGCCGACCCAAGGGAGAGTGTTCGCCATGCACGCAGAGGAGGCGAACCTAGACACGACCCTGTTGGCTGGTAACTTATTTAATTCAGCACCGGATTATTTTGCTTTGCATGTTCGATTTTGTTTTGCGAATATCAGTGTGTTGTCTCGTATTTTTGGAGACTTAGGATAGAAATTTTCTACTATGCATGAGTTTAAGATTAGTATTTTTTGGATGTAAGTTTTGTGTGTTGTTCTAACGTCTCTCAGGAAATATTTTCATAAAGAGAGTAGCCATGAAGGCCGTGATAGATTCAGGGGCCACACACTCTTTTATCTCGGAGACGTTCGCTAATCATCTGGACGTCAAATCTATTGGACTCGACATGAGCTACTCAGTGACAGTCCCGTCAGGGGAAGAGATATCAGCTTCCAGCGTGGTCAGAGACATAGATCTTGAACTACAGGGACATCTAGTCTATGCTGATCTGATTGTGTTGCCGATGCCAGAGTTTGATATTATTCTGGAATGGACTGACTGACAAAGAACAGGTTTCTGATCGACTTTCAGAAAAGATCAGTGTTGGTAAGGCCGTTGGACATGGAGCAGTTTCTTTTTGAGCCGGACAGATGGAGAAGTTTCCCTCGCATGATCTCTTGCATGCAGGCACAGACACTTATTCACAATGGGTGTCAGGCTTTCTTGGTCAGTATTATTTCTGCACCTGACGTACCCACTCCGTCATTATCTGATGCACCAGTAGTCAGAGATTTTCTTAACGTTTTTCCCGACGACGTCACAGGCCTTCTACCAGAGAGAGAGGTGGAATTTGCCATTGATCTTATGCCATGCACCGTGACAATATCTAAGGCACCGTATCGTCTAGCTCCAGCTGAGATGTTAGAGCTCAAACAGCAGATTCAGGAGCTTCTTGACAAATAATTCATTCGCCCTAGTTTCTCACCATGGGGTGCACCAGTGCTCTTCGTAAAGAAGAAAGATGGGAGCATGAGGTTGTGTATCGATTACTGAGAACTGAACAAGGTAACGATCAAGAACAAATACCCACTTCCAAGGATCGAGGGCTTGTTCGATTAGTTGCAGGGAGCTACAGTGTTCTCTAAGATAGACCTTCGATCATGGTATCATCAGCTGAAGGTAAAAGATGTAGATGTGCATAAGATAGCCTTCAGAACTAGATATGGGCATTAAGAGTTCTTAGTGATGCCGTTTGGACTGACAAATGCTCAAGAAATTTTTATGGACCTCATGAATCGAGTATTTCAGCCTTACCTAGATCAGTTCATCATAGTGTTCATTGACGACATTCTTATCTACTCGAAGAGCCATGAGGAGCACAGACAGCATTTGGGTACAGTTTTGGAAGTCTTGTAGAGTCGCAAGTTGTTTGCAAAATTTAGTAAGTGTACGGTTGGAGAAGGTAACGTTTTTGGGTCATATAATTTCTAATAGTGGCATTGAGGTGGACCCAGCAAAGGTGGCATCAGTTAAAGAGTGGATTGAGCCGAAGAATGCATCAGTGATCCGCAGTTTCCTAGGCTTAGCAGGCTACTACAAGAAATTTATTCAGGGATTTTCTTCGATAGCAGTGCCACTCACTTCATTGACCAAGAAGAATGCTAAATTCGTTTGGAGTGAGGAGGGTTATAAGAGCTTTGATACTTTGAAGCAAGCTCTTACCACAGCGTTAGTGTTAACCATGCTAGCAGGGCAAGGCGATTTTGTGCTATACTCCGATGCTTCGAAGCTCGGTTTAGGTGTAGTTTTGATGCAGCATGGGCGGGTTATAGCTTATGCCTCCACACAGTTGAAGGTGCATGAGAATAACTATCTGACTCTTGATCTCGAGTTAGCAGCCGTTGTCTTTGCGTTGAAGATTTGGAGACATTATTTGTATGGCGAAAAACACCAGATATTTACCGATCACAGGAGTCTCAAGTATTTCTTCACACAGAAAGAGCTGAATATGAGACAAAGACGGTGGTTGGAGTTAGTGAAAGACTACGATTGTGATATTAGCTATCATCCAAGGAAAGCTAATGTTGTGGCAGATGCTTTGAGCAGAAAAGTAGTCGTCGTATCTCAGTTGTCAGTGCAGAGATCTCTTTAATAAGAGATTCAGAAGTTTGGCTTGGAAGTTATCTTAAGGGCAGAGCTCCTAAGCTGTCTAATCTGACAGTTTTTCTTTGCTAGACCGAATCTGTAGAGGTCAGCCTTCAGATGAGCAGTTACAGATATGGAGACTGAAGGATGAGGCCAAAGGCAAGGTACTCTACACAGTGTCTGATTGTATTGTGAGATACAGAGAGAGAATGTGGGTGCCTAGTGTTGATTCGATCAGAGAAGATATTCTGACAGAAGCGCATGAATCTCCGTATTCCATCCATCCAAGAGGTACCAAGATGTACAAGGATTTGTAGATTCTGTATTGGTGGTCCGGGATGAAGAGGGACATCCGCCGATTTGTATCTGAATGTCTCACTTGTCAGCAAGTGAAAGCAAAACATCAGAGACCAGTAGGAATGCTTAAGCCATTCCCTATCCCCAAGTGGAAATGGGAGAATATCACCATGGACTTCGTTGTTGGTTTGTCGAGGTCAGTCAGAGGATCCAATGTCATTTGGGTTATAGTGGATCGACTTACTAAGTCGTCACATTTCTTGCCAGTGAAGATGACTTTCTCCATGACTCAGTATGCAGAGCCGTATATCAGGGAGATAGTCCGATTGCACGGAATCCCAGTTTCTATTGTGTCCGACAAAGACCCTAGATTCACATCGTCTTGTTGGAAGAGTTTACATGCTGCCATGGGGACGAAGTTGCTATTCAGTACGACATTCCACACTCAGACAGATGGCCAGTCTGAGCGTGTGATTCAGATTTTGGAATATTTGTTGAGAGCCCGTGTGATCGAATTCCATTGGAATTGGGAATCGAAGCTACCTCTAGTGGAGTTTACCTACAACAACAGTTTCCAAGCATCTATAGGTATGGCTCCCTACGAGGCACTGTATGGAAGGAAGTGCAGATCGCCGATTCATTGGGATGAAGTTGGTGAGAGCTCAGAACTTGGTCCAGAGATTGTTCAGCAGACTGCAGATGTGGTGGTCAAGATTCGAGACAGGATGAAGACCGCCTTGAGTCGTCAAAAGTGTTATGCTGACAAGAGAAGGAGGGATCTTGAGTTTGCCGTAGGTGATCACGTTTTCGTAAAGATAGCACCTATGAAGGGTGGTATGAGATTTGGGAAAAGAGGCAAGCTTAGTCCGAGGTTTATTGGACCGTTCAAGATTCTTGACAGAGTTGGGACACTAGCTTATCATGTAGCTCTATCGCCGAATTTGGCCGGTGTACACAATATGTTCCACGTCTCAATGCTAAGGAAGTATATCGCGAATCCTTCGCATGTCTTGAGCTTTGAGTCATTGCAGTTGGATATAGATCTGTCATATGAGGAAAGACCTGTCCAAATCCTAGACAGACAGGAGCGGAGACTTCGGAACGAAGTGACCAAGTTGGTCAAAGTTTGGTGGCTAAACTAATCAGTGGAAGAGGCCACTTGGGAGACCGAAGCAAATATGAGGAACCGATACCCGGAGCTGTTTGGTAAGATTTAATTTCGAGGACGAAATTTATTTAAGTGGGGGAGGAATTGTAGAGCCCAAAATCAGTACACGTAAAATTCATGCCTTTATTTAATTAATTTTAAAATGGTTTGAGTGATGTATGATTTATGAAATTGCATTATTTTAATTATTTATGTTTATGTGATGCACGTTAAAACATTTTCTTCAGTTTCATGTTTCAGGCGATTATTCGATGCGGGATCGAGGAATAGAGGCCGACGACGATTTTGGCGATTTTAAAATGTGGTATTTTTTTTTAAGAAAGGATTGAGGAATTTTAAATGATTTATTTAGTTTTTAGCATTTTAATAGCCTAATTTAATTATTAGGTGAAATTTAAGATTTTAAAACTTTTAAAGTTGAACACTTGTGTGTTTTATTTTTTTATTTAGTGATGCTGGTATTTTAGTGAGGTGTTAGTATTTTATGTAGTTGGTTTATTTGTTATTAGCATTTTGAATTAGTCAATTAACTCACTAATTACCTCTTAATCTTTAAAACTCACGCACACACCCACTTTCACACACACATCGGTTATGCACACACACACATTTCATTACCTCCTCATTTAATTTTTTTAAAAGAAAAGTTTGGGTTCTATAGTGGTACAGCAGCCGCCCCCTTCGTTTGCAATTTTCCAGCAATCCATCGTCCATTTTTCTACAAGAAAATCATGTCACGTTCGTCCCGGATTAACCCTCGCTTCTTTCCCTACTTCGGTATCGTTGTTTCGGTATTTTTAAAGATCAAGGCATGTATATTCTTTCGTTTTTGCATCGATCTTGTCATAGTATATGTTTTGATGTTTATTGTGTGTAAAAATTCATGTATGTATGTTGTGCAAAAGTTTGAGAAAAAATGGTTGGATTGATTTTGAAACGATTTTTAGATCTCAAAAACCGAGTTTGCTGTAATTTTGATTACTGTGAATTTTCGGTTGATTTTCTGGAAAAACTTTCAACATATAAAACGTATTAATTTTTGATACCTTCGATATGACAGTAAAGTTTCAATTTTTGGACAAGAAACGAGTGAGTTATGATCATTCTCGTGCGACTGCTCAAATTGAGTTGGTTTTCAATAATTCTCGCGCATGCGGCGCTCGGGCGCGAGATTTTACTGCCGGAGCGCCAAGCATTCTGGGAAAAAAAATTAATAGTTTTTGTCTTGGGCAGGCATGCATAATGTATTAGTATGTTCGACGTGCAAAGAAAATATTTTATCTTTTTGAGGTATGCTAAATGTCTTTTGACCAAATATGAACGGGTTTGGAAGTCGGTGAACGTGGCCGAGGACCTCTCTACCCCGGTAAAGTATGACCGGGTTTAGATCAGGATTGGAAAGCGGTAAAGTATGACCAGGGACCAATCCACATGGTAAAGTATGACCGGAGATCTCATGTATATGCGGTAGTGGACATTCTTACCAGCCCAGTACTGTGGTTTAGTCTGATCAGGCACATTTATGTATGGGTCACTTGCTTTGAAACATATCTCTACGTAAAATGATGAAGTTATGCATGCTCTAGTATGTATGATGCAAGTATGTTTATGAAAAGTTTTATATGATGACACGTCTATGTTATGTTTTTACGTTTAAGTTTCAAGTATGTACACTCTATTTTAAAAATGCATGTGGTTTTATTATGTATTACTTGTTATGCCCAGTTTATACGTGTTGAGTTTTTAGACTCACTTGACTTGATTGATGCAGGTGAGGATGAGGATGAGGAGACGAGGGATGGGGACCAATGAGCTAGTTTGGGCTGCACATGAGGCTGAACTCGAGGACCGCCCATGTTTTAGGAATTTTATGAATGTTGTTTCAAATACTCATATTTTCACGAGTTTTGTTCACGATGTTTAAAAAAGTATTTTTACAAACTTGATTGTAGTTGTTTTACTTCAAATATTTTTGGACGAACATTTTACTTTTATCGCATTTTGAATGATTACTATTTATTAATGAAAATTTTTATTTTTTCGCAAATTTTAAAATAGTTTAAAAGTACGGTACGTTACAATGTAGACTTTGAAGTTGTGCTCTGATCAATGATGTTCTCATTGGTTTAGCACATAATGGTGTAGTGTGAGTATATATGTGAATGCTTTTATGCTTGAATCATACAAGCTTGTTGTATAAACCCACTCTAATTGAAGTCACTCTCTCAAGTCGATCTCTTTGCATACTCAGTTAGTCATGATGACAAGCCACAACTAACCTACTACAGATCAATCTAGACGACGAACCTGGTGGATTAACTTCTACAACCATTATACTTCCCCTTCTGAGTCGAATCGATATGAAGGTTTAGTCTGGGTGTGGCAACAAGTTGCAGGGCGAACACATTGATTCTTGTTGATAAGATGTAGACTTTGAAGTCGTGCTCTGATCTCTGATGGGCTCATTGGTTGAGCACATGTGATGGTGTAGTGTGAGCATAGATGTGAATGCTGTTATGTTTGAATTATAAAAGCATGTTGTATAAACCCACTTTAATTGAAGTCACATTCTCAAGGGGATCTCTTTTCATACTTAGTCAGTCATTATGACAATCTGTAACTGACACACTAAGGATCAATCTGTTAGAGTAGATGCCCTACAAGCCAACTGTTGGCTAGGGATTTTATTGACTCAGTTGTAATTATCAATCTTTATTTTAATATAATTCATTAGTTCATGGTTTGTTATTTCTTTATCTGTATACCCATGTCATCAAACATAGATAAAGACTTTGATTATACTTTAATGCAAATGAATCGTAATTCGATATTGAAACTCATTTGTAAACATTGTATGATCTAAATTCGTTCCTAGTCGATTCAGCCGCCTAAAACATGGATAAAGGTCGCTTGAGCTCGAGACTAGCATCTGTGATGTTGTGTACTGCGTTTCTTGGTATGGGCATAAAGATGTCCAAACATGCAGATGGGTAATCATATGATGATTATACCGAACAACCCTCCCTCGGACTTTCCAAGTGGTTATCATTCATCGAGAGGATAAGTCCGTGGTTATGATTGTACACCATTAGTCCTTACAACCCGGGACAACACTGAGGCTCTATATGCTAGGGCTGTGCTTTGACTCGTTTACTGGCTCCAGGAGAGTCATCAGGTGGCGAGGTTGGGTACAGTTGCGAAACATATAGGAGCCAGTGCATTGTAGTCGGGGATTCACCGCTCACCTGCGGGTGTGGATATCCTATGTGATCTGATGAAATTATAGTGCATTGAATCTCTGGCCAGAGTATGAGATGTACGTTAGAGAAGGAGTTCTCGAACGGTACATGCGATGCCACTATTTATAGTTATCACATAGTTATCGAATTAAAATGCAACCCTCGATGAACCAATGGTTGCAGATTCGATCGGGATATATGAGATGAAAGGACCGTAATGTACGTTAATCATAATCGACTGGTTCTTGCAGGCACTATCATCGATACCTAGGGGATCATGGGGCGATGCTACTAGACGCTCTTACCATGATCCGATGGGTGCGATCAGAAATGAGTTCTGACATTCTTGATCAAGGTGTTGATGAAAAGAATGGGGCTAACTAGGGTAAGCCTGAATAAATGATTATGTCCTGAATCACAAAGAGTTGTGAACCCACGGCTAGCTGTATCCCTGAACCATTGAGGGTCACACAAGTACTGGATCGTTTGTTCCCGTTGAGAGAGTAAATTCAAGAAGTTGAATTTATATTATATAGTAAATTCAAGAAGTTGAATTTATGATAATTAAATTTTGAGAGACTAAATTCAAGTAGTCGAATTTATAAAATTTGAGAATTTGATTTATTAAACTCAAATGTTGGGTTTATTAAATATTAAATTTTGGAGGTGATATAAATTCAAGGAGTTGAATTTATAATTTGAATAATAAATTCAAATGTTGAATTTATAAATGATTTAATTTATTAAACTCAAAGGTTGAGCTTATTAATTAATAAATTAAATATGGTGGGTAATATGTTTAATGGGCTTGTAAGAGTACAAGTCCAACATATTAAATAATTAAAGTTGTTAATGGACCTTGATTAATTGATTAAATTAGTTGGACTAATCCAATTAATTAATCAAGCCCATTAATGTTAATTGAAGGGCCGAATTATTATACTATAATAATTAGGTCATGGATTATTATAAATAGGGATGGAGAGTCAAAATCCTAGCCACCACAATAAGCAATTTTTGAAATTCAGCCTCTTCCTCCTCCAAAATTTCGGCCTCCTTGATTTTTTTTCATAGTTTGAGCCGCCTCTCAAATTTCAATCTCCTACATAAAATCTCTTCTATTTTTCTAGTGCAAATTAAAAGAGGATCAAACCATCTAGTCGTGGACCTGATTAGAAGAAAGGAGTCCCTGAAGAAAGTTAGTAGGGATTCATCAAGAGCTAATCCGATTATACTGGATTAGTTGGAGCCAAGTGATTTAATTTACAAAGGTATAATTTTTAAACATCCTATGCATGTTTAATTCCTAAAAACCATACGAGTGTCCAAAAGAATTATTTTGTTTTAAAAATAAAATAAAAATTTTAAACTTCCGCTGCGTTTGGGCACGTAGAAAACCGAGATCCAACAGTGGTATCAGAGCCAAGGTTTTTTCTAAATCGTATGGTTTTGATATTGAATAATTTATTTCTAACCACACAAGAAAATTATCAGAAATTAGATGCACCATCAAAATTATTTTTTTTTAGAAAACAAAAAAAAAAATTTTAATCTGCCCGGAACTGTTCTGGGCAGTCCGTGCGCGCAGGGACACTCACGGCAGCGCGCAGAGTGCGCGCGAGGGCGTCCGTGGCAGCGCGCATCGTGCGCGCGGGGCATCGGACGCTCTCGCGCGACGTCGGACGACCGCGCGCAGCACGGCAGCGCGCAGCGCGCACAGGGGTGCCGCCACTGCCCGAAACGTTCGGGCAGCGGGCGGGCAGCGAGGGCGGCTGCCCGGGATCGTCTCGGAAAGCGTTATGGATGATGGGCTTGAGCTGTTTGGGCCTAGGGTGCAATTTTCTGATTTTTCAAATTTTTGGGCAAAATTGATATTTTTGAAAATTGATTCAATTTTTATTTTGAAAATTAATTTTAAAATTAATAATTTTCTTGTAAAATAAATAATTAGAATATGATTTTAATTATTTATAGTAAAAATTAGTTTTTATAAGAAATCAATTATTATTGATTTAATTGGAAATTAAATAAAAGTGTTTATTTAATTTATTAAATTCTTTAATAATTGTGGTGGTTAGTGATAAAATTATTAGATATGATTTATCAGTTAATTAAATTTGTTTAATTAATTGATGTTAATATTTGATATTAAATGCATGAAGGATGATCGAGAGCCTTGACCAATGTGTTAGGTGTATGTTAGGATATTTTACTGTTTTNCCCTGCATTCACCTAGGTTTCTGACATGGATCCATGTCTGGCTCACATGGATCTAATAGTGTTGGCGATCGATCATCCTTATTTATTTATTGTTGAATGTCATATTATGATATATGTGATATATAGTAGTATGCATGTATGTATATTATTAAATAATATAGTTGCATGAATCCGGCAAACATACAAACTCATGGCACGCGTTTTTAAAATTAAAATGATGAGACATTTTTAAAATTAAAATCCCTCATTTTGAATAAGATTCAAAATTTATATCAAACCGAAAAAGTAAAAATTAAAAGAGTTTAATTTTTCCTTGCCTTCCATCAACCGTGGTTGCATGTTGATTGCTACCCGCGGACAGTGTCTGGCCCATATTATTGGGGAGACCTGGACGCCGGAAAGCTGTGACTTCCACCGGACATATGATGTGAATTGAGTGGAACTCCCATGACTTCGGCTCATATTATTGGGGGAACTCATGGCGACCGTCTAGTAAAATTCAATATTGATGGGTTGGTTTGACACGTGAAAACAAACGACATCATATTATTGGGTCCTTATTCAACGTGAGGCAAAACACGCGGCGGTTGCATAGGGATGCAATTGGATTCTACCTTTTAGAAATTATAATTGGCTGATATTTTTCGGGATTATAATTGGCTAATTGGACTCTACGTGCCTACTAAGGAAATATGATTTTCCTTTTTCATCAGAGGGTGGTGGAAATGTCAAAATAGTGGGAGGGAAATTTATAAAATGAAAATCCATATTTTATATCTTAGAATTATTTTAAAATTATCAGTAACTATTATCTGGTTTCATTTTCAGTATATTTACGATGTCTACTCGTAACCCGCTTTCAATCATTCTCGATCAAAAGAAATTGACTGGCCCTAACTATCACGACTGGTTCCAAAATTTAAAGATTGTTCTGAACTCCGAGAAGATTGCGTATGTGCTTGATAAGAAGCCACCAAAGGAGGCATCTCCTGATATCAGTTGGACTGAGTTAGCTAAGCTTGAGAAATGGTGGGACCATGATCTTCAGGCTAAGAGCTACATGTTGGCTTCTATGTCGAATGAACTTCAGAGAACGTTCGAGGAGGCGGTGAATGCTGCTGACATTCACCTTCATCTGAAAGAATTGTATGCTGTACAAACTCGTTCAGAGAGACATGCTACTGTTAAAGAACTCATGACTACACGCTTGCGAGAGGGGGCTTCGGTCCATGAGCATGGTGTTAGGATGATTGGGCTCATCGAGAAGTTGGTGGGACTCGACTTGGTTATGCCTAGTGAGCTCTCGACTGATATTCTATTGCTGTCTTTACCTGCCTCGTTCGATGGATTTGTGGTTAATTTTAATATGAATAAGCTTGAGGCCACCCTTGAAGAGTTGGTCAATATGCTCACTAATTATGAGGCCACAATTAAAAAGGAAAAGCATGTTCTTCTGGTGGGTTCTTCGTATGGTACGAAAAAGGGAGCCCCAAATAAAGGCAAGAAACGTTCTGCCCCTCTAAAGAAGAACAAGCCCAACAAGAAGCCATATAAGAAACCAAATCTGGGGCCCACAAAGCCTGACAAGTCAGAACAAATCTGTTTCCACTGCAACAAACCTGGACATTGGAGGCGTAATTGCGCGGAGTATCTTGCCCAGAAGCGTTTTGGCCATGGTATGTTTTATATTGAAGTTAATGTTTCTATTAATTCCTCTTCTTGGGTATTGGATACCGGATGTGGTTCTCATCTATGCAATGATTTGCAGGTGATTGGAAGAAGCAAGAGGCTTAGAGATGGTGAGACCTTTCTAAGACTGGGAAATGGAGCAAGAGTTGCTGCCACTGCCATTGGAGACGTTACTTTAATTTTGGACAATAATTTTAAGTTGTTTTTGAGAGATGTTTTATTTGTTCCTGAATTGGTTAAAAACATTATTTCTATTTCTATGCTTGATAGGGATGGTTATTCTTGTGTTTTTGCTAAAGGTGTTTGCAATTTATACAAGAATGAATGTTTGATTGGAACTGGAGAATTAACAAACGATCTCTATAACTTAAAATTAAAAGATATTCCGTTGAAAAATATCCAAGCGCGTACGAAAACAACAACAAACAAAAAAAATAGAATATCCAAATCCCGCACAAATATGGCACGCTAGACTATGTCATATTTCCCAAAGAAGGATGCACAAGCTAGTGAGAGAAGGCATGTTTGACCTGTCAGACATAAATTCTCTACCAACTTCTGAGTCATGTCTAAAAGGAAAAATGACTATAACTCCATTCAGTGGAAACGTGGAACGTGCACATGGTCTACTTGATTTGATCCACACGGACGTTTGTGGCCCGCTAAGTGTTAGCACAAAATTTGGGCATTACTACTTCATTACCTTTACTGATGACCATTCGAGGTATGGGTACGTTTATTTGATGAAACACAAATCTGAAGCATTTGAAAAGTTCAAAGAATTCAGATCTGAAGTAGAAAATCAGCTACAAAGAAGTATTAAAGCACTTCGATCTGATCGAGGTGGAGAATACTTAAGTGCTGAATTTTTGGGTTATCTAAAAGAGAATGGAATTCTCTCACAATGGACTCCACCAGCAACACCACAATTGAATGGTGTTTCTGAACGTCGAAATCGAACCCTGCTGGACATGGTTCGATCCATGATGGGATTCACTGAATTGCCTACATCGTTTTGGGGCTTTGCGCTTGAAACTGCGGCAATGTTGTTGAATAATGTCCATACCAAAGCAGTGGATAAAACACCATATGAGATATGGATGGGAAAACCTCCCAAATATTCTTACTTGAGAATATGGGGATGTCCTGCTTACGTGAAGCAGACAGTGGGAGACAAATTGAATAGTAGATCCACTTTGCCTTTTGGAAAGGGAGTTTCTATTAGATAGAAAAGGTAAGATGATAGAACTTGTAGAAATTCAAGATACTCCCTCAACTATAGTAGTTGAACCTAATCCTCAACAACCAGTAGTTGAAGTACAAACTCCTAGAAGGTCTGATAGGGTTATTAGACTACCTTCAAGATATACACTTCTTCATGAACAAGGCCATGATGAGCCTTGAGTTGGATGTGATCCAATGAATTTCAAAGAAGCAATATCTGAGACTGATTCAACCAAATGGCTTGAAGCCATGCAGTCAGAAATGGACTCTATGTATTCAAACCAAGTCTGGACATTAGTGGATCCACCTGAGGGAATCGTTCCCATAGGATGCAAATGGATCTACAAAAGAAAGCTTGGGGCGGATGGGAAGGTAGTGACCTTGAAAGCAAGACTGGTTGCAAAAGGTTATACTCAAAGGCAATGAATTGACTATGAGGAAACTTTTTCACCAGTAGCTATGTTTAAGTCCATTAGAATACTAATAGCCATAGCAGCATGGTATGACTATGAGATATGGCAAATGGATGTAAAAACTGCATTTCTCAATGGAGACATCAAAGAAGAAATTTATATGTCTCAACCTGAGGGATACACATCAGTAGGAAGTGAGCATAAGGTATGCAAACTTCAGAGGTCTATATATGGTCTCAAGCAGGCATCAAGGAGTTGGAACCTCAGATTTGATAGCACAATCAAAGAGTTTGGTTTTGCTAAGAATCCCGAGGAACCATGTGTGTACAAGAAAGTTAGTGGGAGTGCAGTGACATTCCTTATACTTTATGTTGATGACATCCTACTCATTGGGAATGATGTAGGATTACTGCAATCAACTAAAGTATGGTTAGCAAGTAAATTCTCTATGAAAGACATGGGTGAAGTATCATACGTATTGAGAATACAGATCTATAGAGATAGATCAAAAAGGATGCTAGGACTCACCCAAGCCACTTATATCGATACCATTCTGAAGAGATTCTCTATGGAAGAGTCCAAGAGATGATACTTACCAATGTGTCATGGTGTTACTCTATCTAAAGCTATGTGTCCTAAAACTGATGAAGAGATAGAGATGATGACACGTATTCCATATGCGTCAACCATTGGTAGTATCATGTATGGTATGATATCAACACGTCCTGATGTTGCTTACGCTTTGAGTGTTACAAGCAGATATCAGGCGAACCCTGGTCAAATGCATTGGAAGGCCGTGAAAGATATTCTTAAGTACTTGAGAAGGACTAAGAACTTGTTCATGGTCTATGGGGGTGGAGAATTAAAATTGGAAGGCTACACTGATTCTAGCTTCCAATGTGATGTAGATGATTCGAAATCGACCTCTGGTTTTTTATTCATGCTTAATGTTGTGGCTGTCTCTTGGAAGAGTTCCAAACAAGACACCGTTGCGGATTCCACCACTGAAGCTGAGTACATTGCTGCGTTTGCTGCAGCCAAAGAGACAGTTTGGATGAAGAATTTTGTCCAAGAGTTGGGCGTTATTCCTAATGGAGTTGATCCAGTCCCTGTGTACTGCGACAACACTGGTGCCGTCGCGCAAGCAAAGGAACCAAGGACTCATCAGCGATCCAAACATGTACTGAGAAAGTTCCACATCATCCGGGAGATTGTGGGAAGAGGAGATATATCAGTCGAAAGAGTCCCCTCTACAGATAACATTGCTGATCCACTTACAAAGCCCTTGCCAGGACCATTGTTTGAGAAGCATCGCGAAGCAATGGGATTAAAGTTTATGGGTAGTTGGCTCTAGGGCAAGTGGGAGATTGTTAGAGTAGATGCCCTACAAGCCAACTGTTGCCTAGGGATTTTATTGACTCAGTTGTAATTAACAATCTTTATTTTAATATAATTCATTAGTTCATGGTTTGTTATTTCTTTATCTGTATACCCATGTCAACAAACATAGATAAAGACCTTGATTATACTTTAATGCAAATGAATCGTAATTCGATGTTGAACCTCATTTGTAAACACTGTATGATCTAAATTCGTTCCAAGTCGATTCAGCCGCCTAAAACATGGATAAAGGTCGCTTGAGCTCGAGACTAGCATCTGTGATGTTGTGTACTGCATTTCTTGGTATGGGCATAGAGATGTCCAAACATGCAGATGGGTAATCATATGATGATTATACCGAACAACCCTCCCTCGGACTTTCCAAGTTGTTATCATTCATCGAGAGGTTAAGTCCGTGGTTATGATTGTACACCATTAGTCCTTACAACCCGGGACAACACTGAGGCTCTATATTCTAGGGCTGTGCTTTGACTCATTTACTGGCTCCAGGAGAGTCATCAAGTGGAGAGGTTGGGTACAGTTGCGAAACATATAGGAGCCAGTGCATTGTAGTCGGGGATTCACCGCTCACCTGCGGGTGTGGATATCCTATGTGATCTGATGAAATTATAGTGCATTGAACCTCTGGGCAGAGTATGAGATGTACGTTAGAGAAGGAGTTCTCGAACGGTACATGCGATGCCACTATTTATAGTTATCACATAGTTATCGAATTAATATGCAACCCTCGATGAACCAATGGTTGCGGATTCGATCGGGATATATGAGATGAAAGGACCGTAATGTACGTTAATCATAATCGACTGGTTCTTGCAGGCACTATCATCGATACCTAGGGGATCATGGGGCGATGCTACTAGACGCTCTTACCATGATCCTATGGGTGCGATCAGAAATGAGTTCTGACATTCTTGAACAAGGTGTTGATGAAAAGAATGGGGCTAACTAGGGTAAGTCCGAATAAAGGATTATGTCCTGAATCACAAAGAGTTGTGAACCCACGGCTAGCTGTATCCCTGAACCATTGACGGTCACACAAGTACTGGATCGTTTGTTCCCGTTGAGAGAATAAATTCAAGTAGTTGAATTTATAAAATTTGAGAATTTGATTTATTAAACTCAAATGTTGGGTTTATTAAATATTAAATTTTCGAGGTGATATAAATTCAAGGAGTTGAATTTATAATTTGAATAATAAATTCAAATGTTGAATTTATAAATGATTTAATTTATTAAACTCAAAGGTTGAGCTTATTAATTAATAAATTAAATATGGTGGGTAATATGTTTAATGGGCTTATAAGAGTACAAGTCCAACATATTAAATAATTAAAGTTGTTAATGGACCTTGATTAATTGATTAAATTAGTTGGACTAATCCAATTAATTAATCAAGTCCATTAATGTTAATTGAAGGGGCCAATTATTATACTATAATAATTAGGTCATGGATTATTATAAATAGGGATGGAGAGTCAAAATCCTAGCCACCACAATAAGCAATTTTTGAAATTCAGCCTCTTCCTCCTCCAAAATTTCGGCCTCCTTGATTTCTTTTCATAGTTTGAGCCGCCTCTCAAATTTCAATCTCCTACGTAAAATCTCTTCTATTTNTAAAACCGAGATCCAACACAATCCAGTAGACAAGCCTGTTTGAACAACTTCTACAACCATTATTCTTCTTCTTACGAAGTTTGAGTCCGGGTGCAACAACAAGTTGTAGGGCGAACACATTGATCCTTGTTGATATGATGCAGACTTTGAAGTCTTGCTCTGATATCTGATGTTCTCATTGGTTGAGCACATATAATGGTGTATTGTGAACATATATGTGAATGCTTTTATGCTTGAATTATACTAGCATGTTGTATAAATCCGCTCTAATTGAAGTCACACTCTCAAGTGGATCTCTTTTTATACTCAGTCTGTCATGATGACAAACCACAACTGACCCACTAAAAATCAATCTAGACGACAAGCCTGGTGTATTAACTTCTACAACCATTATTCTTTTCTTTCTGAGTCGAATCGGTATGAAGATTGAGTCTGGGTGCGGCAATAAGTTTCAGGGCAAACACATTGATTCTTGTTGATATGATGTAGACTTGAAGTCGTGCCCTGATCTCTGATGTGCTAATTGATTGAAGATTACGATTGCTCCATTCTTTATCAATCAGGTAAAGCTAATGTAGTGGCTGATGCTTTAAGTAGAAAGATTAGCATGGCTTGTTTGGAAATGAAAGAAAAAAAAGAATGGGTACTGTAGAACCCATAAATTAGACTATGGATAAGCCATGCATAATTCTAGTATTTTAAATTAAAATGATTTTTTTATTATTATTGCATGAGTATTTAAATATTTTTCTTTAAATTTAATTATTTTATGCAGTAGTTTAATTTTTATCTATTCAGTTAATTCAGTGAGGCCGGACTGGAGTTGGAGTTTTGAGATAAAATTTAAGATTTAGAAATCATTCCCACAGTTTATTTTAGCTAGAAAATAAGTTGATTTAAGTTAAAAGGAGGTTTAAGGTATTATTTTAGTAACTTGAGGTGAGTAGGAAATAAGTTCATTTAAGTTCCTTAATTGGGTGTTAATTCACTAAATTATTTAAGGGATAGGTAAGGCTCTTAAGGTTTAAAAAAAAAATTTATCGACCAAACAATATTTCCCCTCCATTTATAAGTTAAATTTTCGGCCACCCTTAGATGAGTGATCAACTCCTTGCCAACTCAACCTTTGACTCTTTCCTTGTTTTCTATTAGTAGGATAATCCCTTCAATTTTTTTTCTAGCACCATTTAATTAATAATCGACTTTATCCTAGCCTTGTTTAGTATGAAGGAATCGGACACACCTCACCCTTAAGCCCTCCAAAAGAAAATCATTTGATATCAAGCAATTAAAAATTTAAAAAGAGGGAGACTTGGTCATACCCTTTGCATCCCTTTATTATTGGATCTCCCTCACTCTCCTAACCATTTCCCCTCCCCCATCACCGAAATATTGAGAGAATTTCAGAACATTTTTGTGGGTTTAGTGAGGAAAACAGAGAGCTCTTAAAGAAAAATAATCGAGTAGCAAGCAAGAAAAGAAACGCTCCATCTCCGCGCCGCGTCGTGCGTTTCGTTCGTTTTCTTTCAAAACGAAACCAGGCATGTATATGTTCCATTTTTTTAACTCTTCAATCAAGCCATAGTAGTGTTTTGAAACATCATAATTATGATTTATTTAAGCTCAAAAACCGAAATCTTTTCATACCATTTTCGGAAATGAAGTGCAGAATTTTGTTCTTCTTTCATGCTTCACGATTTGCTTATTTTTGTGCGTACAGGTGGATGGTTCGATTCCAGGCTCCCAAGGATACATCTAGACATGTTCTAGGATGGATTAGGACCACGTTGATCCATTATTTCAGCCCCCATGCTTGCTGGAAATTGAAATGACAGCAACTCCCAAAATATGTCCCAAGTGCATTCTATTTTCTTGATTGATGTCAAAAGTTGATGGACCTGATCTTGGCTGCCCTAAGGGCTATAGCCATGGTTAGAACCTCTCCTAATCATGTCTAAGATGTGATCAAGTCGTCCTTTTGAGGCTTGGTCCATGGTGAAATCGGTTTTTAAATCAAACAACAAGAACAGCCCTTCCCCCTTTCGGCTTCCTCATTTTTCAGCTAGTGTAACATTCGGTTTTTTTAGGAATGGTGTGGATCTTGGTTGGCCTATGGCCCATAGCCATGGTTCATATCATACCTCTGGATGTCTATATCATGCCATGGTCAATCAAATGGCCACTGGAACGACACGAGACAGCAAACAAATAAAAACACCACACGCATGCAAGGGTGCTCTCGGGTGTGACTTTCGGTTGAGTTAGGTTGTGATGCAAATTGTGGCTGGAATAGGGCCCTAAGCCATGGTTCAAATCATTCCTTAAGATGTTGGTAAGAGTTTCTGGTTGGTGGTTCAAGCCCCAACGGCCATTAGCCTCGCAAACGACGCAAGGAAACCAAAGCACAGCTGCTGTATTTTGTGGACAGCAACTTGCTGCTGCGGTTCAGTGGCTCGTTCGAGTTCTTGGTTGGCTTCTAGCCTATGACCTTGGACTAGACAGTGCCTCATCAAATTAGGAAGGCCATGTTTTTGACCGTTTGTGATTCGGATCATTTTAGAGGTCGTACGAGAATTTACGGTGCAATGTGCCAAATTGACTCTCGAAAGAGCGTTTCATGTTTTGGCCTCCATTCACCAAAATTTCAGCCCTTGTCATTTTAGGAGCATTATTTCATCATTTTAAGTGTATTTTAATCATGACTAAATGATGGGTCGGTGTTGGTTCGGGTGGCACGGAGTCATGATTAAATACGAAGTCGTTGGGCGTAATTGTCTCGTTTTTTGATTCAATTACAAATTTTGGTCAAGAAAATCATTTGCATATTTTTCATGATAAATTTAGGTTGCAGCGAGCCTGGGAACGATCCAATCCATGTGGTAAAAAAATACAGGATATTTCATTATGCCAGTTAATTATATTACGTGCATAAAAATATAAAATATTCATTTTTGAGATTTATGCGATATTGCTTGTGGCCATTTCACTATCTTGGGATTATTATTTCATCCGGTCGCCAGTTACCGGTCAGTTCAGTTTGTACCACCCAGAATACTGTGGCATTAGTCTGATCAGACGTACATTACTTCACCCGGTCGCCAGTTACCGGTCAGTTCAGTTCAGTGCAGGGGCCACTTGCGTAGACCATAATCTCAACAGAAAATTTATGACATGTTATTAATGACAGAGCTCGATTGAGCAAGCATTTCACTTATGATTTTTAGTCAGTTATGCACGTATTATAATTGCTCATGACAAGTTATTTTCACATTATGCCTCATGACATGATATTTTTATTCCCATGCAACTTTATTATATTATTTATTCGTTATTTACGATATATGCATGCTGAGTCTTTAGGCTCACTAGACTTGATTGTTGTAGGTACGAATGATGTCAGGGCCGAGGGCGGGGACCAGTGACTAGCTTGGGTCGGCAGTAGTGGAACCCGAGGAACTCATTTACAGCACTTGCCATTTTTATGTTCAAACAATTTTATCAGTTGTTGGATACTTTAACTTGTTATTTTGGCGAGTAATGATTTCTTCCGCTGCTATTTTTAAATATTAAACTTGATTTATCGGATTATTTGGTGAATGGGGAATTTTAATTATTTAAAAAGAAAATTTTAAATTTTCCCGCAAATTTTCAAACACGAATTTTCGGGCCATTATAGCTGGTAT
>NC_133307.1:10845080-10860264 GCF_012295235.1 Primulina huaijiensis
ATACCATTTTCGGAAATGAAGTGCAGAATTTTGTTCTTCTTTCATTCTTCACGATTTGCTTGTTTTTGTGCGTACAGGTGGATGGTTCGATTCCAGGCTCCCAAGTCTACATCTAGACATGTTCTAGGATGGATTAGGACCACGTTGGTCCATTAGTTCAGCCCCCATGCTTGGTGGAAATCGAAATGACAGCAACTCCCAAATATGTCACAAGTGCATTCGATTTTCTGGATTGATGTCAAAAGTTGATGGACCTGATCTTGGCTGCCCTAAGGGCTATAGCCATGGTTAGAACCTCTCCTAATCATGTTTAAGACGTGATCAAGGCGTCCTTTTGAGGCTTGGTCCATGGTGAAATCGGTTTTTAAATCAAACAACAAGAACAGCCCTTCCCCCTTTCGGCTTCCTCATTTTTCAGCAAGTGTAACATTCGGTTTTTTTAGGAATGGTGTGGATCTTGGTTGGCCTATGGCCCTTATCCATGGTTCATACCCTACCTCTGGATGTATATATTGTGCCATGGTCAATCAAATGGCTACTGGAACGACACGAGACAACAAACAAATCAAAACACCACACGCATGCAAGGGTGCTCTCGGGTGTGACTTTCGGTTCAGTTAGGCTGTGATGCGAATTGTGGCTGGAATAGGGCCCTAAGCCAGGGTTCAAATCATTCCTTAGGATGTTGGTAAGAGTTTCTGGTTGGTGGTTCAAGCCCCAACGGCCATTAGCCTCGCAAACGACGCAAGGAAACCAAAGCACAGCTGCTGTATTTTGTGGACAGCAACTTGCTGCTGCGGTTCAATGGCTCGTTCGAGTTCTTGGTTGGCTTCTAGCCTATGACCTTGGATTGGACAGTGTCTCATCAAATTAAGAAGGCCATGTTTTTGACCGTTTGTGATTCGGATCATTTTAGAGGTCGTACGAGAATTTACGGTGCAATGTGCCAAATTGACTCTCGAAAGAGCGTTTCATGTTTTGGCCTCCATTCACCAAAATTTCAGCCCTTGTCATTTTAGGAGCATTATTTCATCATTTTAAGTGTATTTTAATCATGACTAAATGATGGGTCGGTGTTGGTTCGGGTGGCACGGAGTCATGATTAAATACGAAGTCGTTGGGCGTAATTGTCTCGTTTTTGGATTCAATTACAAATTTTGGTCAAGAAAATCATTTGCATATTTTTCATGATAAATTTAGGTTGCAGCGAGCCTGGNGACGTACATTACTTCACCCGGTCGCCAGTTACCGGTCAGTTCAGTTCAGTGCAGGGGCCACTTGCGTAGACCATAATCTCAACAGAAAATTTATGACATGTTATTAATGACAGAGCTCGATTGAGCAAGCATTTCACTTATGATTTTTAGTCAGTTATGCACGTATTATAATTGCTCATGACAAGTTATTTTCACATTATGCCTCATGACATGATATTTTTATTCCCATGCAACTTTATTATATTATTTATTCGTTATTTACGATATATGCATGCTGAGTCTTTAGGCTCACTAGACTTGATTGTTGTAGGTACGAATGATGTCAGGGCCGAGGGCGGGGACCAGTGACTAGCTTGGGTCGGCAGTAGTGGAACCCGAGGACCTCATTTACAGCACTTGCCATTTTTATGTTCAAACAATTTTATCAGTTGTTGGATACTTTAACTTGTTATTTTGGCGAGTATTGATTTCTTCCACTGCTATTTTTAAACATTAAACTTGATTTATCAGATTATTTGGTGAATGGGGCATTTTAATTATTTAAAAAGAAAATTTTAAATTTTTCCGCAAATTTTCAAACACGAATTTTCGGGCCATTATAGGTACACATCCATTCACGTGGGCACTTGGCCGGATTGAGAATCGAACCTGAATTTCATACCAAATCAAGCAAAATCAAGAATTGGACCAAGAAGTTTCAAAACTACGTACTGATCCCAATTTCGTCACCAATTCACAAGGAATACTATTCTATCATGACCGTATTTGTGTAGGACCGAGTGCTTATCGCTTTACCAAAAGCTATAGCTAGTGGTAATGGTGCAACTCAAATCTTTTAAACCGCACAGGAGCTCAAGCACCACGGTTCGACCGCTCTACCAAGCAGGGACAATTATTGCACCCAACAATCTCCCTCCCAATAATTGCACTCCTTGCAACCACTGGGAATCGAACCCGTGACCTTGGCTCTGATACCAATTGTAGGACCGAGTGCTTACCGCGTTACCAAAAGCTATAGCTAGTGGTAATGGTGCAACTCAAATCTTTTAAACAACACAGCAGCTCAAGCACCACGGTTCGACCGTTCTACTAAGCAGGGACAATTATTGCACCCAACATTTTGTGTGCTTAGCTCCATGAAAAAGGAAATAATGGAAAAATCACATCAGTCTCGGATCAGCATTCATCCAGGAGGATCTAAGATGTACCAAGAGATTAAAAAACACTTCTGGTGGAAAGGAATGAAACGAGATATTGCAGATTTCATTTCACAATGCCTATCTTGTCAAATTATAAAGGTTGAACATCAAAGACCAGCAGGTCTTTTGCAACCACTTCCTATACCAGAATGGAAATGGGGTCAAATAACTATGGACTTTGTGACTGTATTACCCCAGCTACCAGGAGGTTTTAATAGCATATGGGTGATCGTTGATCGCTTGACCAAGTCAGCACATTTCATACCCATAAGTCACAAATATGGGGTGGAAAAACTGGCTGAACTCTATCAGAAGGAAATTATGCGGTTACATGGTATCCCCACTACCATAGTATCGGATAGAGATCCGAAGTTTACGTCAAGACTATGGAAAAAACTTCAGGAATGCCTTGGTACCAAATTAAATTTTAGCACAGCAGAGCATCCGCAAACTGATGGTCGGTCTGAACGAACCATTCAAATATTGGAATACATGTTTCGCACATGTGTGCTGGATTTTGGGGCAAACTGGGGAAAACATTTGCCTCTTGTTGAATTTTCATACAACAATAGTTATCAATCCTCAATAAAAATGGCACCAAAAGAAGCATTATATGGAAGAAAATGTCGCTCTCCTCTAAACAGGGATATGGATGAATGGAGAGGCACAAAGAATGGACAAGAACGAGCAATCAGGCCTGACATTATACAAGAAGCTATCGACAAAATACAACTTATCAGGCAACGAATACAAACAGCTCAAAGTCGACAAAAGAGTTATGCAGATAAAAGGCAGAAAGATTTGGAATTTGAAGTCGGAGATTTTGTATTACTAAAAGTATCACTGAGAAAAGGAATCAAGCGTACTAGAAAGAACGAAAAGTTGCATCCTCGATTTGTTGGACCCTTTGAAGTGATAGAACGAGTAGGCACAGTGGCTTATCGTCTATCTTTACCCGAAAATATCTCTGGTATACATAACGTATTCCACGTATCACAATTAAGGAAATGCAAAGTATACTCAGCTCAATTGATTGACCACCAACAGATAGATCTGGAAGAAAATCTAACATATGAAGAACAACCTGTGAAGATTTTGGACCAAAGAATAAAGGAACTTCGTGGTCGACCAATTCAGTTGATAAAAGTCTTATGGAAAAACCACAACATTGAAGAAGCAACGTGGGAAACAGAAAAAGATATGAGATATCAATATCCTCATTTATTCCAATAACTCTTAAATCTGTGGACCAGATTTTTAAAAGGAGGGGATATTGTGAAACCCTAAAAACCAAGGTGCATAAATGCATTTTTATTAGTATAAATTTTACTATTTTCATTTTTAAAATTTTATCACATTATTTGTCGGTACAAATTTTATTTGTCCAAAGTATCTAAAAATACATTAAAATACATCACAATACACTTAAAAAATCATCAAGTACTATGAAGTTCCCATTCCAAAATTAAATACCCAAAATATAATAAAATATTATAATTGAGCTCAATATGCATGTTAAGTAATTAAGTACAATAATTATTAAGTTCAATTATAATTAGGTTCAATACATAATTAGATACAAGAATATAATAATATTAAGTTTGGATAAACATAACATTTTTTCCATTTAATAAATAAATAAATAAAAATAAAAAAATAAATTAAATGGATAAACATGAATCCTCGGCTATATATATTTGAACCTTCTTCCTTGCAATTCCAAGACCAGCCGAGAGAGGAGAAGACCAACCGAAGAAGGAAGGAAGGAAGGAAGGAAAAAAAAGAAGGGAAAAAGAGAAGAAAAATAGAAGAAAAAAACTATACACCTTTCCGAAAAATTCCGATAAATCACCAACTATTCACCTCATATCCAAAAACAATATAGCACTGGAGGTGATGAAAGAAGATTGATCAAAGAACAAGAAAATCAAACAAAGATATTCCGAGAAACGGCGACGATATCCCGTATTCAAGCTAGGTAATTTTCGCTCATTTTTCTTATAGATACACACCAAACTAGAGGTCGGCTTGAACATGAAAGTTGCACCTTTTGTTGCATAGATAAGGTACATACTGCCCGTCGTCCCAAAATATTGCCGGAACTAACATTTTTGGAATGCCGGAGTACCTTAGTTAATCATATGACGATATTTAAATCTGTATTGATCGAGTAGGAATTTAAAAATACTTTCAACATAAGAATTCAAGATCATAAAAAGTTACATATGCTAGAAAAAAACCGGCCGCGCGTGGCTGCTGGAAGGCCACTCACGCGCCGGAACCACCGGCGCGTGTACTGCACGCGCCGCTGTATCGCCGGTTTTCCGGCGGCCGAACCTTCCTGGTGATATTTCTGACTTTTTGGCCAACTTTCGTAACGTTTGGAGATGTTTTCTAATTAATATGAATTTTGCAATCTTAAGTAAAATCAAACTGGTTAAATTTTGAACAAAAAAAATAATCTGGAAATGATCAGCTAGTTACTTAAAAAGTTTAACATATAAATATCATTCATAATATATTTTTAGGACTTGCTCCAGCAACTTGGATTATTAATCAAGCCTAAACTATAAGTTATCAGGTGAGAAAATTACTATTCATTCTTCTATTAAAACCTTTGGCATTTGGCTTGGAAATTTCAATAGCATTTATTTAATGTTCAAATATCCTCCACAGTTCATTTCAATTACTGATATATTTTCTTGCATATTTATGAATGGATTGATATATCGTTAATGAATGAAGTCATGGACAAGGGATTTCGGTCCGGAAATTGAGTCCACTGGACAACGTGGCTTCGGCCCGGAAAATGAGTCCAATGAACAAAGGGTCAAAAGTCCCGGGTATATGGTTCATCTTAACAATGCGCACCGAATATTTCGGTGATGAGAATGGTTCACTCGGCTCGTAAAAAGTGCTCAATTAGAGCCACCAATGTTAATTTATGAAATTTTCATTTATCTATTATTCCATTACACAACATTCATAACATCTAAATTGTTATGCCCATTACTTCATGCATAATTATAATGAAGCGCTATTTTAACTTATTTAAAAGCTATATACTAATTTAAACTCATTAAGTCCTCAGAGACTTAACCCTCTATTTCTTTTCGTCTATTGTAATTTCCAGACACAGGAAACCCAGAATTGGAACAGGAGAAAAATAACTGAAGCTGAAATAAGAGCATTTGAAAGTTGGGATGATCTGTGTATAAATAAATGTTAAGCTTCCGCTGTAAAATAATTGTACATAATTGAAATAAGAATGTAAATGTTTGTATATAATCTTTTACTTTTTATCTACAATATTTTTTTTTATAATAATAATGGTAAAAATAAAGATAGCAGTTCAATAAAGAAAGATTGTAGAAAATGTGGCACTTAGTAAGGGAATATTTATGAATTCCTAAACCGGGCGCCACAGACTAAGTATGCAAAGAGATCCACTTGAGAGTGTGACTTCAATTGGAGTTGGTTTATACAACATGCTTGTTTAATTCAAGCATAAAAGCATTCACATATATACTCACACTACACCATTATATGTGCTAAACCAATGAGAACATCAGAGATCAGAGCACAAGTTCAAAATCTACATCATATCAACAAGAATCAATGTGTTTGCTCTGCAACTTATTGCCGCACCTAGACTCAATCTTCTCACCGATTCGACTCAGAAGGAGAAGAATAATGGTTGTAGAAGTTAATCCACCAGGCTTGTCGTCTGGATTGATCAGTAGTGGGTCAATTGTGGCTTGTCGTCATGACTGACTGAGTATACAAAAAGATCCACTTGAGAGTGTGACTTCAATTAGAGCAGGTTTATACAACATGCTTGTATAATTCAAGCTTAAAAGCATTCACACATATGCTCGCACTACACCATTATATGTGCTCAACCAATGAGAACATCAGAGATCAAAGTACGACTTCAAAGTCTACATCATATCAATAAGAATCAATGTGCTTGCCCTGCAACTTATTGCTGCACCCAGACTCAATCTTCACACCGATTCAACTCAAAAGGAGAAGAATAATGGTTGTAGAAGTTGATCCAACAGGCTTGTCTTCTGGATTGATCTTTAGTGTATCAGTTACGGATTGTCATCATGACTGACTGAGTATGCCAATAGTTCCAATTAAGAGTGTGACTTCAATTAGAGTAAGTTTATACAACATGGTTGTATAATTCAAAGTTTTCTAATGTAACATTCCAAAAATAGAAAAAAGAGAGACGTACAGTGCTACTACTTAAATTATAATTCACTCAAGTGTAGGTTGTCTACAAGTAATATATTTCGTAAGTACGAGATCGATACGCAGAGAGGTTATTTTAAGTTTAAATTTATTAATTTATAGATTACCAAATGCAAGAACGAAGTTTACAAATTATAAATTTTGTCAAGGCTCGAGGATTTATTCTTGGTTTATGCAATATTGTTTAACTAAAAGTAAAACAAAGGAAACCACCATAAATAATAGTTCCAAGAAAATAAAAATATTTAAACACACACCTAATATAATATAATTCCCACTATAGAAAATACCGAATTCACCGATATTTTATATATGGTACCTATGATTATATATATAACTATATAAATATATAACTGCATAAAATAAATGTTAAATTAAATCATTATATTTCATTTAGAACAACCGGCAGAGCCACGCTATTGCCTAAATGAAATATATGATTTAATAAGTTAGTTGCGGGAAAGTAAAAGTTAGTTGCGATAAAGTAAAAGTTAGATGCGGAAAGTAAAAGTTAGTTGCGATAAAGTAAATGTTAGATGCGGAAAGTAAAAGTTAGTTGCGATAAAGTAAATGTTAGATGCGGAAAGTAAAAGTTAGTTGCGATAAAGTAAATGTTAGATGCGGAAAGTAAAAGTTAGTTGCGATAAAGTAAATGTTAGATGCGGAAAGTAAAAGTTAGTTGCGATAAAGTAAATGTTAGATGCGGAAAGTAAAAGTTAGTTGCGATAAAGTAAATGTTAGATGCGGAAAGTAAAAGTTAGTTGCGATAAAGTAAATGTTAGATGCGGAAAGTAAAAGTTAGTTGCGATAAAGTAAATGTTAGATGCGGAAAGTAAAAGTTAGTTGCGATAAAGTAAATGTTAGATGCGGAAAGTAAAAGTTAGTTGCGATAAAGTAAATGTTAGATGCGGAAAGTAAAAGTTAGTTGCGATAAAGTAAATGTTAGATGCGGAAAGTAAAAGTTAGTTGCGATAAAGTAAATGTTAGATGCGGAAAGTAAAAGTTAGTTGCGATAAAGTAAATGTTAGATTGTTAGATATCATAATATTTCATTTAGAACAACCGGCAGAGCCACGCTATCGTCTAAATGAAATATATGATATAATTATATATATATATATATATATATATATGTATAATATAACAATAATAATTGATGAAATATTTATTGTATCAAAATTAAACAACAAATCAAGATAACCACTTCAATGGTATCAAGCATTTGATGTAAATTGATAACAACAAATAATTCATTTTTATACCTACAATAAAAAGAAATTAGCAAAATGAAAAGAAATAAAGAAAGAATATACAAAATATAAACAATCTTACTTCACCAAGAATTCATCCTCTTCACCTTGACATAATAGATTTAGCTTTCCATGAACTTACTTTTGATCAACACTAAAAACATCACTCATAATTTGGAAAATGAAAAATATATTGGAACTTAGAACTTTTATACACACTCACACTATATTTTACAATGAGATAGAATGATTCTCAAGCTAGCACAAGGCCTCTATTTATAGGCCAAATGAGAGAAAGGGTCAAAAATTCTATTAATGCAATGTAGTTGTAATAGTAGTCTTTGTCTCCTCCAACTTCAATTCCATGCCCCTTCTTTCAATGCTTTGTTCCACGACTTTAATCACCGAATTTGACTCAGCTCAAAACAGCAAACATGTGGGGAATTGTCTGTAGATGAATTTGGCCACTTGGTTCACCTCATTTGGTTAAATATTGAAATAGTTATGATTTTTTTACTATATGCTGGTCATGGTGAAAGTAAATTTGTCCTCCTTTTGATATTTTCACAATTTGATCATCTTAACCAACTTTTTAGGCAATCATGTCTTCTGCAAAGTTGTAGATAATTTCTCAAGGATTCCAAAAATATTTGAATCACCTCCATTTGAATTTTCTAGCTTGAGTTATCATTATTTTACCAACACGTAGAAAACCTGAAAATAAAACATATTTAGTAAGACATTTAAATATAAACACACAATACTAAAATAACATAATTTTATAATTTTAATGAAACTTAAATTTTAAAATATAGGTTTTAACATATAATAAATTATTAATTTTAAGTTTCATCACATCCCCACACTATCTTATTACTAGTCCCTTAGTAATAAAATTTATCGGAAAATCACAACCTAGATTCTTTATTCCTTTTATATATTCAAATATACAAACATATTCATTTTAAAAACAAACTCATATACCGATTTATATATATATATATATTTTTATTCATTTAATATAATAATATATAATTAAATGTGTTTTTATTATTATTTTCACATAATATATAAAGTAACAATATATATATATATATATATATTTTTATATTTCTAAATTTTTTTATGATAATATAGTCAAAAAGATAATTCACACCACCCACCATAACATGTATAATATCGAGAATTTTTTTGTAAAAGCCTCAACTCCATATTCTTTCAGGTCAAAATATTTAATGGATAGCTGATTTACACTCATGGAGTTGGAATGAATATTAACTCTCATTGAAAAAGGCTAATTAGTAAAGCAGACAATTAAATAAACTAATATTGAAAACAAAATAGGAAAATTTACAAAGAATAAAATCCCCTTTTTTTTTCTTTTTTTTTTTTTTCTTTTTTTATTAACGTGACTGCAAAGTTTTACAATGACATAATTTTTTTTTTCCAAACATTCTACCATAAATGTCTACATATATAAACATTTATATAATGGATACATTCGACTACCTTTGAAACTTATCCAACACAAACAAATCTTTTTTTTTTAAAACATATTGATTGATGGATTTTTTTTTAGAACACATTTATAGTACATCAATCAAATCTAAAAAAAACAATTACAATGAACAAAGAACTTTGCAGTCCGTTATTTATCTTCTATTTTTTTTATAATCAATATTTTTTTTATAGGGGAGTTATATTCTTGTAATTAACCATTTTTTAATAATCAATAAAAGTTTATTAATTGTTTTCTCATTTCTCACCACTTACTCACAAAAGATGTGTGAGTATATATTATACTTTAACAAAAAGAATTCTTTCAATTATACATGTTAACAACCATACAAACCATATCTTTTAACTATATTATCATAAAAAGTTTAGAAATTATTTTATTTGAAAACACACACAATTATATATATATATATATAAATAAACACATCTATTATACATTTTATATTAACTGATCAAAAATATATATATATATATATATATAAATTGGTATATGAAAAACTAATTTTTCTTTTAATCTGTAATTTGAATATAATGAATATTAAAATCTAGTGTATTGTGATTTTCCAATAATTATTAACTAATGCGTCTCAGGTGCATTTTACTGACACCTTACTCGTCATTGAACTAAAAATTATAATTATTATTATTACTATATATATGAATATATATTTTTTTTATTTTTTTTATAAAAACAAACTAAGAGGAGAAGAAGAAGAGGAGATTTTTCATACCTTAAAGAGAAAACAAAATATTAAAACATACCGTTGAATCACAAGTTCAGCATCACATGAATTTTCTTTTCTTACTCTTGGATGTTGGCCAATTAAGTTGAGATAAGAATGGATCTGGTTCATGACTAAATCCTTGCAGTAAATCAATAAGTTCACCTTCACTTGTAGCAGAAACTAACATCCTTCGCGAAGCTAATGAAATAAATCCATGTTCCACAACATCATCAAGAAACGATAACAGTTTATCATAATAATTGTTAACATTAAACAAACCAATTGGCTTATTGTGGATATTTAATTGTGCCCAACAAACAGTATGAAATATTTCTTCCAAAGTACCGAAACCTCCTGGCAAAGCAATGAAAGCATCTGAATGTTCAATCATTTGAGTAATTCGTTCATACACGTTGTCCACTTTCATTTCTTCTCCTATTGTTGGTCCAGTAAGACTGGCTAAGGTAGTCGGAATAATGCCTAAGACTTCACTTCCACCTGCATGCGCAGCTTTTGCAACTTTTCCCATGAGACCAACTTCACCACCACCATATACCAAATGAATCTTTTTTTTAGCAAGTGTTATTCCAAGCTTTTCTGCTGCCTCTTCATAAATTGAATCTTTTCCTGCACTAGATCCACAAAATACACAAATATTTTTGATTTTACTTACCGTGGACGTCGACATGTTGAGAAATATGTTTTCTGCAATTGTTAAATCACAGCATATGAATTTATAAGCGTAACATGCCAAAAGTCAATATTTGAACAGGAAATTATTATTATTAAAAGAAAATAAAAATGACATAAATTAAAACACATATATACAGCGTAGTTGTGATTGTGGCTCACATCTTCCTCTGATTTTACGTTCAGTAACGGCTTCAACGCCTTCTATGAGTCGAGGATATGCTTCCCATCCAATTTTCTTATAAATTGGCAAACAGGGTCTTTTAACGTCAGATTCCCGAGACGAAATTGTATATATATATTTACTTATCTAAACAGATATGCGTTACTACAGTAGGATCTTTATAAGGCTGATTCCACCGTCCATATTGATATTCCTCATGTTGAAATTGCCACCATAGTTTAAGAAGTTCATTTTGCACGTACCCACTAGAATGCGTATCAAGAACCTCTAGAAAATTATCCAAAGGCTCTTTACTCAGACCATTCTTAATGAATAAAATTTTATCTTCTCTATTCATTGATGTCATTCCAACATTTTTGCATTTCCCTTTACAAGTCCACCTTGCACATTTATGACATCCACCTATACGTTTAGCTCTTCGTTTCTTGGCATATGTGCTTTTACCAAATCCTGGCATATGTCTTATTATTATTTCACTTGCTTCCCCAACCAATCGGACTTTTGCTTCAATTATCAACCGGATATCATTCGGTATGCCATATGACATCATCAACCTTAGTCGCTCACATCTAGCTTTATAAATTTTTTTCAACGCATTATCAGGTAAACAAGCAAAATATTTACGAAGATTCACAATACAAGCATCCATATTATTATTATTATTATTATTATTATTATTATTATTATTATTATTATTATTATTATTATTATTATTATTATTATTATTATTATTATTATTATTATTATTATTATTATTATTATTATTATTATTATTATTATTATTATTATTATTATTATTATTATTATTATTATTATTATTATTATTATTATTATTATTATTATTATTATTATTATTATTATTATTATTATTATTATTATTATTATTATTATTATTATTATTATTATTATTATTATTATTATTATTATTATTATTATTATTATTATTATTATTATTATTATTATTATTATTATTATTATTATTATTATTATTATTATTATTATTATTATTATTATTATTATTATTATTATTATTATTATTATTATTATTATTATTATTATTATTATTATTATTATTATTATTATTATTATTATTATTATTATTATTATTATTATTATTATTATTATTATTATTATTATTATTATTATTATTATTATTATTATTATTATTATTATTATTATTATTATTATTATATATTTCAATTATTTTGGGAAAACTGAAAAAACCGACTTAGATAGTCACGGAGTACCGTTATCCGCCACTTAACCGGGAAATGAACTAGAATCTGCAAAAACAAAATGAAAATATCAAACAACTATTGTGGATCATATAAAGGCATAAAATCATCATTAAGAATTTCATTTTCTATAAAAGGCTTAAGTCTTTGCCCATTAACTTTAAACACGTCATTATTTTTAGGATTTTCAATATCAACAGCACCATGAGGATAAACAAATTTAACTATAAATGGTCCTGACCATCTCGATCTTAGTTTTCCTGGAAATAAATGCAAACGAGAATTATAAAGTAAAACTTTTTGTCCAATTTCAAATGACTTTCTCATAATATTTTTATCATGAAAGGCTTTAGTTTTATCTTTATAAATCTTTGAATTTTCATATGCATCATTTCTTAATTCTTCTAGTTCATTTAATTGCAATTTTCTTAATTTAGATGCATCATCTAAATTAATATTAAATGCTTTAATTGCCCAATAAGCTTTATGTTCAAGTTCAACCGGTAAATGACAATGCTTACCAAAAACTAACCTATATGGTGACATCCCTAATGATGTCTTAAATGCAGTTCTATATGCCCATAATGCATCAGTTAATCTTAAAGACCAATCTTTTCGATTTGGATTAACTGTTTTTTCTAAAATTTGTTTTATTTCTCTATTTGCAAGTTCAACTTGACCATTACTTTGAGGATGATATGGGGTAGAAACTTTATGTGTAATGCCATATTTTCTTAACAAAGAAGAAAATGATTTATTTATAAAATGACTTCCCCCATCACTAATTATTGCTCTAGGTATTCCAAATCGACTAAAAATATTTTCTTTTAAAAATTTTATAACAACTTTATGATCATTAGTTCTACATGCAATTGCTTCAATCCATTTTGAAACATAATCAACAGCGACTAAAATGTACGTATATCCAAAAGATAATGGAAATGGACCCATAAAATCTATCCCCCAACTATCGAATATTTCAATAATTATGATTGGATTTAAAGGCATCATGTTTCGTTTTGAAATTGATCCCATCTTCTGACAGTTTTCACAAGATTTGCAAAATAAATGCGTATCTTTGAATAAAGAGGGCCAATAAAATCCACATTGTAAGATTTTTGCAGCTGTTTTATTGGATGAAAAATGACCTCCACATGCTTCAGAATGACAAAATTTAATAACATTACTTACTTCATTGTCGGGTATGCATCGTCGAAAAATTTGGTCAGGACAATACTTAAACAAGTAAGGATCATCCCAATAAAATTTTTTAACTTCTATCAAGAATTTATTCTTATCCTGTGAATTCCAATGAGAAGGCATTTTATTTGTCACAATAAAATTTACAATGTTAGCAAACCAGGGCATAATAGTAGCATAAAACAACTGATCATCTGGAAAATTTTCATTTATTGGTATTTCATTATGAGATGATTCAGTCATTATTCTAGATAAATGATCGGCTACGACATTTTCTTTTCCTTTTTTATCTTTAATTATAATATCAAATTCTTGTAACAATAAAATCCACCGTATTAATCTTGGCTTAGCATCTTGTTTATTTGATAAATATTTTACGGCAGAATGATCAGTGTACACAATAGTAGTAGAACCAATTAAATAAGATCGAAACTTATCTAATGCAAATACTACTGAAAGTAATTCTTTTTCAGTAGTTGAATAATTTATTTGGGCACTATTTAAGGTTCTACTAGCATAATAGATTGCATACGGTTTTCCTTCTTTTCTCTGTCCTAACACAGCTCCTATAGCATAATCACTTGCATCACACATTAATTCAAATGGTAAAGACCAATCTGGAGGTTGTAAAATAGGTGATGTAATTAAAAGATTAATTATTTTTTTAAAAGCATTTTCACATTTCTGAGTCCATTCAAATTGTGTATCTTTTGTTAAAAGATTCGAAATTGGTTTAGATATTATGCTGAAATTTTTTATAAACCTTCTATAAAAACCTGCATGACCCAAGAATGATCGAACTTCTTTGACCGTTTTTGGTGATGTTAAATTAGCAATAACATCAACTTTGGCTTTATCAACTTCAATTCCTTTTTCAGATATCACATGACCTAACACAATCCCAGATTTAACCATATAATGACATTTTTCCCAATTTAAAACAAGATTTTTTTCTTCACATCGTTTTAATACTTCTTCTAGGTTTTTAAGACAATTTTCAAATGAGTTTCCAAAAACAGTTATATCATCCATAAAAACTTCTACAAATTCTTCAATCATATCACTGAAAATACTTAACATGCATCTTTGAAAAGTAGCCGGAGCATTACATAAACCAAATGGCATTCTTTTAAATGCAAAAGTTCCGAAAGGACAAGTGAAAGTAGTTTTTTCTTGATCTTCTAATGATATAGGTATTTGATAATACCCCGAATACCCATCAAGAAAACAGTAATAAGAATTTCCTGCTACTTTTTCTAGAATTTGATCTAAAAATGGTAGTGGGAAATGATCTTTTCTAGTTGCATCATTTAATTTTCTATAATCAATACACATACGCCAACTAGATGGAATCCTAGCTTGTAATAACTCTCCCTTTTCATTTTTTATAACAGTGATGCCTGACTTTTTAGGTACTACTTGTGTTGGACTTACCCATTTACTATCTGAGATTGGATAGATAATTCCAGCGTCTAATAGTTTTAATACTTCATTCTTAACAACTTCTTTCATATGTGGATTTAACCTTCTTTGTGGTTGTTGATATGTTTTAGCATTTTCTTCCAAATGAATTTTATGTGTGCAAATTAAAGGATTTATACCTTTTATATCTTTCAAAGTCCATCCAATTGCATTTTTATATTTCTTAAGTAATTTAATTAAATCTTCTTCTTGATTTGGTAGAAGAGTGGAAGAAATTACAACAG
>NC_133307.1:10861238-10861454 GCF_012295235.1 Primulina huaijiensis
GTGGGTTTTAATTCTCCTAAATTAAGTTTTTCATAAACTGAATAAGGAAGTAAATTCACACTTGCTCCCAAATCTAACAAAGCTTTTTTAATTTTATTTTCTCCAATAATACATGAAATTGTTGGACAAACAGGATCTTTATATTTTAAACTAGAATTATTTTGAAGAATTGAACTTACTTGTTCAGCCAAGAATGCTTTCTTCTTCACATGCAAT
>NC_133307.1:10862958-10863176 GCF_012295235.1 Primulina huaijiensis
AAATATTTATTGTATCAAAATTAAACAACAAATTAAGATAACAACTTCAATGGTATCAAGCATTTTATGTAAATTGATAACAAAAAATAATTCATTTTTATACCTACAATAAAAAGAAATTAGCAAAATGAAAAGAAATAAAGAAAGAATATACAAAATATAAACAATTTTACTTCACCAAGAATTCATCCTCTTCACCTTTACATAATAGATTTAGC
>NC_133307.1:10864130-10900362 GCF_012295235.1 Primulina huaijiensis
ACTTGGTTCAGCTCATTTGGTTAAATATTGAAATAGTTATGATTTTTTTACTATATGCTGGTCATGGTGAAAGTAAATTTGTCCTCCTTTTGATATTTTCACAATTTGATCATTTTAACCAACTTTTTAGGCAATCATGTCTTCTGCAAAGTTGTAGATAATTTCTCAAGAATTCCAAAAATATTTGAATCACCTCCATTTGAATTTTCTAGCTTGAGTTATCATTATTTTACCAACACGTAGAAAACCTGAAAATAAAACATATTTAGTAAGACATTTAAATATAAACACACAATACTAAAATAACATAATTTTATAATTTTAATGAAACTTAAATTTTAAAATATAGGTTTTAACATATAATAAGTTATTAATTTTAAGTTTCATCATATAAACATTTGGTCATCGAACTTCCAGAAACATATGTTCATTTATCTTCTTTTTCACAATCATTTCTAAAACGAGAACATTTAATCCTCTTTCATGCTTTGTTATTAGTTTGATGAAAATATTTGTTGTATCAACTCGAGTTATTTATGAAATTTTATATAAAATTACCCGAATGATTTGTTTATATCAATAATATTTTTATTGGTTGCTAACTCAACCTTGAAACACTTAAAAGAAAGTCCAAAACCGATCATAACATATAACTTTTAGTAAAACGATAAACATTCATTCTTACCTCATGCATTAGTATAATAAATTTCAAATACACGCAACTTTAATCTGAAATCCACGTTATATGTTTTTCCCCAAATTAAATTTGTAGACAAAAAATCGAATTATTTTATTAGTCCACAATTTCGGGAAATTCTTGCAACAGAGTATTTTGTAGTGGAAATGAATAATTTAGGAAAAAATGAAGATTAAATTTAAAAAGAAATGAACAGAGACTAAAAGAAGTGGAGAAGCTAAAAGCTATAGTAAAAGATTTAATGTTTTAATACAATTTTCCCAAGATATATTTAATCATCCTCCCTAATATTTAAAATCCCATCTTACATCTAAATTCTTAATTTCCCAAAAATAGTCTTTTAATCATCTAAAAACTTATAAGTACAACAATCAAAAAGAAAATTTATATTGTCCTAATAATTTAAATTCTTCTTCCCCGGATGATTTTATATCTCGCAGGTCTTTGAATGATTCCATCAGCTTTCTTTATTCGCTAAAATATAAATTTATGATTTATTTTATTTTTCTCATATAAAATTTTCCAAAAAGCTCTGGCATTAAAAAACTGGGGGGAGTTGGCTGGATTTGGTGCTACAAAAGTTAATGTGATTAAATTAAATACCCAACCATACAACGACTTGAGTATAAAAACGTCCATTTTGGAAAATTTGGAGTTTCTATATTTATGCATTGACCATTTTACAATATTAATTTTTTCGATGAAACAATATTACATGATTTCCCGTGAATAAGAAGGGTGTACGCAAAAATACTAGTATAATATAAAATAGAACTTTTAATAAATTAGAATCGAATCATAAATGTATGGTTCCGATTTTTATTTTGTAAGTAGGCGTTGATATATGAAAGACGATTCCGATTCCGGTTCTAGTTCGCGTTGATGAAGAACTATGGATGGAGCCTACCGTCGTCAACATTGTTAATTTATTGTTGGTTTGGATAAAATCAATAAATAAATGAGCGAGTGAGAAGGGAAATGGCAGAGAAAAGTAAAAGATAGTTGTGAATTACATACATAATACGCACATTATAATTTATTTATTATTTATTTATACGGTAGAGTGGCAGCCGAGTAAGTTGATTTATTGTTTATTCACTTTCCTTTTCTCCATTCTTGCGTTGTATACAGTTGCCGCAGATCTCTCTTTCTGTAATTCTTCTAACCCTAGGCCTGCGTTTCTGGATTCACTCGATTTATCCCCGGAAACCTATCAAAAGTTTTGCTGTTCACTTGTTTAATCGGACGGAAATTCGAGGAAGACTGTCGTAGGGAGGAGTTCGAATCTTGGGAATCGGTCTGACGGTTTGATTTGTATGTGTTCGTGCAGATGAGATGCGTCGAACTCGATTACTCGAGCTCTGTTTTGTACGTGGAATCTGTTGACTCATGAAGGTACCTACTTTTTCCCTTTTTTCTTATTTTGTCTGAATTATGCTGTTGAAATCGTATACTGCTATTAGTTTACCCTGATGATTTAGTAATTGTCATACTTGGAAGGTATGCTTTATCCACAGTGCTTAATTTCCCGCAAGAATTAGGCAAAGCTGTGAAGAAATGATGTATTTGTTAGTCTTGAGATTTGGTCTTTGTACAAACACACACGTATTTATGATTTAGCCCTGACTCGTAATTTCCCTGTTTAAATCTTTATTGGTTATTTGGAATCGATGGGAGAGGAAGCTGCCTTCTTGTGAATTTGCGGTGGCTGTGCGCGAGCGCGTGATTATTTAGCTAACGTAGACTTTTATGTTAGGAGTTCTTTTATCTTTTACAAGTATGATATTTCTGTTTGAAAACTTTATTTTCTTGTGTGATTTTCCTTTTCTCACTTTGGGACCTAAAACCGCCTCAAGTTGAAGTCTCAATATCTTCCATCAGTGCAGGTACTTCTCTTTTGGTTCTAGAGTTTAAGTTCTTGTCTTGGAAATATGGAAGATGCTGGCGCTCAAGTAGCCTCTCCAATGGTCATCCCTCAACCACATGCTGGAATATTTTACAACGTGCATCCAATGGCCAAGAAACGCGGTCAACCTTTTAACCCCATTAATTTTGTTCATCAAAACCCTTCTGATAATTGGAATCCTATGTCCTGGGATTGGGATAGCTCAAGGTTTGTGGCCAAACAGTTACAATCTGATGGAATCTTGGTGGGAAGTGACCCTCATATCCAACAAGACGTGCCAAGGAGTACGGAGGTACAAAATAGTGCTCACAATGCTAAAAATCCTGACTGTACTGATGATGAAAATCTAATTTTGAAGCTGGGAGCTGGAGATGGAGTTGGGCCCAGTTGCAGCAGCGGTGCTATGAATGTAGTGGAGCCACAAGCCGTGTCAAGACCCAATAAGAGAGTAAGAGCCAGATCACCTGGTGGCGCTAATTATCCCAGGTGTCAAGTTGATAATTGTAAGGAAGACCTGTCTACTGCCAAGGACTATCACCGACGGCACAAGGTATGTGAGGTTCATAGCAAAGTCAGTAAGGCTTTGGTGGGGAAACATATGCAACGGTTTTGCCAGCAATGTAGCAGGTTGGTAATTTGACATTGAGCGCTAATTTTGTGGCATTCTTCAATTTTGTTGTTGAGTTTTGACTAAGTAAGTAAGTTATAACATGTTTTACAAGGACTTTCGAATCAAGGTTGCACTTTCCTCTCATTTCTTGGCAATTTTTGGGTACTTTTTTTTGTTAGGGGCATATTGAGCCGACAGGTTAATGGTTTCATTACCTTTTATCAGGTTCCACCCCCTTTCAGAATTCGATGAGGGAAAGAGAAGCTGTAGGCGCAGACTTGCTGGGCACAACAGGAGGAGGAGGAAAACTCAGCCGGATGATACCACTCAACGGCTGTTAGTTCCTGACAAATGCAACAACAATGTGAATTGTGATCTTGATATTGTCAGTTTATTGGCAGTTCTAGCTCGTGCACAAGGTAAAGCTGTCTTTCATAGGAATACTTGGGTCTGAGTAATTTTACAGGAAAGAAATACTTGAGCTAAAATAATTATATAGGCAAAAGATTTCTAGATTCTTGCTAGTGTCATATGATAAATAACTCTTACTTTAATGTCGTACAAATGATGCAGTTAGAGCTAAGGTAGAGTTAAACACGAAGAGTTCAAAGTAGAAAGAGTTTTGTGGACTACTAATTATTTGCTGAGAAGCGTAGGACTAGATCTGATCTTTTAACTACTCTTGCGCCTAGATTTTACCTTTTGCTGAATCCTCCTATCTCATGTAATATTAGGGAACATTGAGGACAGGATTGGGAAATTCTCACCAGTACCCAATAAGGATCAGCTCATACAAATTCTTAATAAAATAAATTCACTTCCCTTCCCGGCAGATGTAGCAATGAAGTTGCCTGTTGCGAAAAGCAGCAATGCAAGTGTTCACGACCTTTCATCCTCTGAAAATCAGAATCAGGTGATGGAAAAAGCTTCCTCACCATCAACCTTGGATTTGCTTGCTGTTCTTTCGGCAACTTCTGGAGCTCCGTCATCTGATGCATTTGAAATTCAATCTCACCCTAGCACTGAGGAAAGTGGTTCTGAGAAAAGCAAGTCACCTTGTGTTGACCAAGCCACACATGTCAATTTACAGAGAATGCCTATTCCCACCATGGGAGAAAGGAGTGGCACTAGTTACCATTGCCCGTTGGAAGATGTGGATTGCCATGTGCAAGAGACTCCAAGTTTGCCATTACAGCTATTTAGCTCCTCACCCGAAGATGACAGTGGAAGGAAACTACAATCTGGTGGGAAAAACTGCTTTTCTTCTGGCAGTAGTAATCCTTCAGAAGGAAGGTCACCCATGTCATCACCACCTATTGTACATGATTTGTTTCCAGTGCGTACTTCAAAAGAAACAATGAAGCATGACAGTTTCCAAAGTAGTAGAGGAAATATGAAAGCATCCATGAGCAACGATTGCAATACATCTCTTCAGCTCTTTGGATCCTCGGTTAGGACTAATGAAAATGGTTCAATTCCAAGTTCTCCACTCCGTGCAGGGTATTCATCTTCTTCTGGGTCTGATCATTCGCCATCCAGATTGTTATCTGATGTCCAGGTATTTCTTTCTTTTTTTAATTAAGAGGTTCGGGTATTTCTGAATATATGTTCTGTCTCCTTTTACTAACAACTTTAATAATATTGTTACTTATTTTATGTATTCATACTTCTTAATTTTAGTCTTTACTGTAAGATAAGAGAAAACATGAGTCGTTTGTTTGTTTTAACCAGGATCGAACTGGTCGAATTGTTTTCAAATTGTTTGACAAGGATCCGAGTCATTTTCCTGGGTCATTACGAGCTCAGGTTAGACTTTAATTCTTAAGTTTTAATATACCTTAATTCATATTTGGTTTTGATGGTCTACATCGCCTCTGTCTTCAGATCTTCAATTGGCTATCCACCAGCCCATCCGAAATGGAAAGCTACATCAGGCCTGGTTGCATTGTTCTCTCAATCTATTTGTCCATGTCATCTTTTGCTTGGGAACAAGTGAGTGTGTTTCCATGAATAATCATATTTCAATATTTTCCTTTGATCCACCATCTTTATTGCCCCTCGCCTGTTTGCAGTTTGAAAAAAATCTTCTTCAGTATGTGAAATCTTTAGTCAGAGGCGTTGATGTCGACTTTTGGGGAAATGGGAGATTTTTGATTCATACAGATAGACAGATGGCTTCTCATAAAGATGGTAATGAATGTTATTTTCTGGTTATTGTGAGCCAGTTAATAGATGTTTGTTCTCTTGCCATTTTCAATTTTTTTTGGAGTTTAGATAGCAATCACTTTCCTTGCGTGTTTCGACGTACTCATGTTGCTTTTGTGCAATTAAACTTTAGGAAGTGTACGTCTCTGCAAACATTGGAGAGGCTGGAGTACACCAGAATTAATCTGGATCTCACCTGTGGCAGTTGTTGGAGGACAAGATACCTCTCTCCTATTGAGAGGAAGACAGTTGACCGCTCCAGGCACAAAGTATGTGATTGGATTTAGTTGGATGATTTATGTCACGCCTTTGGTATCTTTTCATCAAGAACTTTTCTGAATGGTGTAGGATATACTGCACACATCCAGCTGGATACAATGCAAGTTTGGTTCCAGCATTGTCACACCAAGACTCAGCTACGGATGAACTTATTCAGGGGAGTTTAAAAGTTAATCTAGCAACACGGAATACACTTGGCCGCTGTTTCATTGAGGTATCTATAAACTATAAATAGAATGTTAACAATTTTGAAATAATTGGTTGAGTTCTGTATCATGACAGTTTTGTGTTAACAGGTTGAAAATAATATCAGAGGTACTATTTTTCCAGTAATTATAGCAGATGACACCATTTGCCAAGAATTGAGACTTCTTGAACCTGAAATTGTTGGAAGTGCTGAAGTGCCTGACGGTGTCGATTACATTCGGAAAAGAGATAGAACCATGTCCAGGGAAGAAGCCCTTCATTTCTTGAATGAACTTGGTTGGCTCTTCCAAAGAAAGCACAACTCTGCTTTGCTGATGAGCCCAGAGTATAAGCTTTCTCGGTTGCAATTCCTTCTTATATTCTCTGTTGAGTCCGATTTTTGTGCATTGGTCGAAACCCTCCTCGGGATTCTGGTAGAATTTAACTTGGGTAGAGAGAATTTAGCGAGAGAATCTCTGGAGATGCTAGCAGAATCTCACCTCTTGAACAAGGCTGTCAAAAGGAGGTGTCGCCGCATGGTTGATCTGCTCATTCATTACCCTGTTTTCGATTCTACCAATAATTCTGAAATGTTTATTTTTGTACCCAATATAGCTGGACCTGGTGGTGTCACGCCTTTACATTTGGCTGCTTGTACATCATCAGCCGATGACATTGTTGATGCTTTGACAAGTGATCCGAAGGAGGTATTTCAGTTTTATTCAATAACTTATAAGATTTTTGTGCTTTTACAATTAAAAAAAATGCCTTTTGATTTTTCAACATTTTATTATTTCTCCTCCCGCTTTCGTTGTTTGGTCATGGATAGAATTATGAATTAACTCACTTCTTTTAAGTGTTCCGACGTTTTTCTACGGCCTTTTATGTTTAGATTGGATTGCATTGCTGGAATTCGCTTCTTGACTCAAATGGACTTTCTCCTTATGCATATGCCTTGATGGGGAATAATAATTCCTATAATTCCCTTGTTGCACGGAAATATTCGAAAAGAAATATGGGTCAGGTGGTGGTATCAATAGATAACGAAATTGTTCCTTTCCAGTTGGAGGTAAATAAGGACAAAACTGCTGCCTCGAAACTATATCAAGGCGAAAGATCTTGTTCCAGATGTGCACTTGTTGCTGGATACCGTAAAAAGTTTATAAAATCACAAGGATTGCTTCAGCCTCCCTTCATTCATTCATTGCTTGTTGTTGCTGCCGTATGCGTTTGTGTATGTGTGTTCCTGAGAGTTCTTCCGTATCTCAGTTCTGTTGCCCCATTTGCCTGGGAGAACTTGGAATATGGGGCGATGTAGTTTTTTGAGAAGATTCTGCTCGAGCAAATTTTAGTGAGGAAGGTTCCTGTGTTTTCATGGGAGAAGTTCTTTCACGCGACTCGGCACGCAGGAAACTGTAACTTTGAGTTGCAAGTCTAATTGATCTTGATGTAGAGTAGCTTGAATCTCAGAGGGATGGTTGGACCTCGTTCGCGTAACAATAGCTTATCAATTACTTATTTAAGATAAATACATAATCTTAATGTGTAGAAAGCTGAAGATTCAGTTTCCGGGACAGAACACCTTGAGCTTGTGTTCGTGCAGGTAAGTGACTTTAGCATATCGCTGTATCTACTGAACCTAAGAAAGTACCAAGTGGATTTGTTTCTGTAAAAAGAAGTATCAGGTTTTGAAAATTTTACATTATTAGGTTGTTTAAGTGAAATATAAACTTGTACGTCTTAGTATTTTTCTTTCCTTGTCTCGTTTCATTAATTGGTGAGGCGTTGTGTATTTTGGGAAAAAAATGGTGAACCATGATCAGTTGTTTGGCCTGTTTGAGTTATCGATGTTTTGTTTTTTGACATCTTGTTTCACTGTTATTACGAAAGAGTATTCAAAGATATCATATTAACCAACATCACACGATAAAATGAAGGATGGTTTAGGGGATGAAATTACAAATTTTGTTAATGAATGAGCAACAGGATTAGTCGAACGCCTAATGTGATTTAAGTTAATCACCATCGGCTCCTTAAGTAGATTTTTTATCTCATGAGCGCACAAACCACTATATCCATGATCATTTGATGGTTCCATGATTGCGTGCATGACCATCTGTGAATCAGAAAAAACAAGAACCCGGTGGATTCTGTTGGAACTTTTCAAGTTCGCAATCTTTGCTTAATTTTGATGATAACAAAACTTGTTATTTTGTTTCTAACAACCTACCTTAGTGTGCAGATAGCTGAAACTGAAATGATCAGTTTACGAGCCAAAACTGAAGCTATCGGAGATGTTAACTGAAAGAACCAACTGATCGAACGAACTGAACCAGTTCAACTGATGCATCGCAACAAGCTCAACTGAATGTCCAACTGATAGGTAGTTCAGCAGAAGATCTTCAGAAGCTCGGCAAGCTGATGAAGAGTTCAACTGATGAAAAGCCCAACTGACCAGGTAACTGAATCAGTGAAATCAGTGCAGCTGACGAGTCAACTGATTCACTAGATCAGTTCAAAGACCAGTTGCTGATCAGTTTGAAGAACCAGTTCAGAACATCAGTTAGAAGCAATCAGTTGCAGATCACGACAAGCTTACTTAATGGATTACAGCTGTGCGCAAATGTACAAAAGCAATTGTACTATCACAGTACAATTATGAACATTGCATCAGAGCTTAAAGCCAAAAGTTCCGGAATGGATTTCAAAGAACAAATTCAAAATGCAACAGATACAATAATAATTGAGTCTCACTGTACGATCAAGCTTCGCGCCTATAAATAGAAGATCAGTGAAGACTCAGCAACAACGATATACACAGTGTGACTAAAAGAGAGAATACAACAAAGAAGAAGGGCACACATATCACGTATCAGCTTACAAGAAGCAATGTAGAACCCGTAAATTAGACTACGTATAAGCAATGCATAATTCCAGTATTTAAATTTAAAATGATATTATTTCATGAGTATTTAAATTCTTTTCTTTAAATTATTTATTTCAGGCAGTAGTTTAATTACTACCTTTTCAGTTAAATAAGTGAGGCCGACTGGAGTTGGAGTAAAGAGATAAAATTTAATATTTAGAAAACATTCTTAGAATTTATTTAAGATAAAAAATAATTTATTTTTTTAAAAAAAGAAAGTTTAAGAATTTATTTAATTAACTTGAGATAAGTAGTAAATAAATTCTTTATGCCCACTAATTTAATTAAAACCCTAAATTAAAATGTGTAACCAATTGGGATAAATTAATATAAGCCTAATATATTCAATAAAATATTACCCTAACATGTTAGTGAATGTATTTTAATATTTAGCCATGCGTGCAAGATAATATTACTCCATAATTAATTTCTTAAGTCACTAAAATATTTAATGGGTAGATAAAACACTAAAGATTTAAAATACAATATTTAAGAAATATTTTTCCTCCTATTATCTTAATTTTCGGCCATTACACTCTTAGAATTTAATTTTATTAGTCAACTCTCAAACTTTGATATCTTTCCCTATCCATTCATAGAAGATAATTCTCTTTAATTTTATTCACCACTAATTAATATTTAAGCAATATTTCTACCATGTTTATCTAGCAATATTTCATCCCCATTTATCATGAAATTTTTGGCCACCCCTATGAGTTTTAATTAATTTGTCAACTCTCCTTTTTTTTGGTCCTTTCCTTATCCAATTTTTGGGAGATAAATCCCTCAACTTTAATCCTCAATAATCAAACAATTAAGCAATATTCTCCCTTATTTTGCAAGCTCAAAATCGGCCCTCCTTTAATTTTGAAAGATTATTTTTAGTTGGACAATTTATTTCTTAATTATCTTTCCTTTAATCTTTTCAAGGTGGATATTCTCCCCACTTTTAAATCTCTACCAAATAATTTATTTAAGCTATTTTCTCCCTTGTTCCTAGACCCGAAATTCGACCAAGTGCACCCTCAATTATCCTTCAAAAAAAAAAAATCTTTTGATATCATATTATTTCCTTATCTCTCAAATTCAAAGATAGCAAGATTTATTCCCTTCCATTTATCTTGCAACCTCCCATTTATCTCCCTAGCCTCCCTCCCCACCATCATCACCGAAATTCAGAGCATATTGAGAGAAAAAAAAACGTGAGGTGCTAGGGAGGAAATCGAGTAGAAAACAAGAAACAAAAAAAGAACACTCCGTCTCCTCCGCGCCGCGTCGTCGTGTCGTTTGCTTTTCTTTCAAAACAAACCAAGACATGTTTATATTTTCTTTTACTCCTCAATCAAGTCATATACTGATTTTTAACATCACATGTGCATGATTGTTTAACCATGAAAACCGAAATTCTTGACAGCATGTGTCCGATACATGTACAGATTTTTCTTGCACTTCTTGGTGCCTTCACGAATTGCATGGTTTTTGGTGATTGCAGGGGTTGGCTCACGTCCAGGATTTCCAGGCTGCATCTAGGAGGGATTTAGGGTGTGTTAAGAAGGGATTTGACCATTGGTTAAAGTCTCTTTTTCCCCCAGCAACACGTCCATAATGCATTTTCGAGTCTCGGGTTGCACGATTTTTGGTCTAAGGAAAGTGTTCTGAACTTGGCCGTCCTAGTGGTTGTAGCCATGGTTAGAACCCTTCCTTGACATGTCTAGGACGTGACCAATATGCCCTTTCATGGCTTGGTTCACGTCCCAATCGGTTTTCAAACATAAAACAAGAACAGCCCCTTCGACCCCTTTTAAATTCTGCACATGTCCTTTTTGGTTTTGGTGGTTTGGGGTGGACCTTGGTTGGCCTCTGGCCCTTAGCCCTGGTTCACACCACAATCCTTGATGTCTAGATCGTGCCACGGTCAATCAATGGCCATTGGAACGGTCCATGACAGCAAGAACGATTGAAATACGCCACGCACGCAAGGGTGCCTCTCGGGTGGACTTTTCGGTTGGTTACGGGTGTGGGTTGGATTGTGGCTGGCCTAAGGCCCTTAGCCATGGTTCAAACCATTCCTTAGGACGTTGGTAAGAGGTTGTGATTGGTGGTTCGAGCCCTAATGGCCATTAGCCTTGCAAACGACGCAAAGAAACGCTTACACAGCTCCTGTAATTTCTGGACAGCAAGTTGTGCTGCGGTTCAGAGGTGCATTTCGGGTTCTTGGTTGGCTTTTGGCCTATGGCCATGGACTGAACAGTACCTCATTGAGTTGGGAAGGTCATGTTTTTGGCCGTTCGTGATTCGGATCATTTTCGAGGTCGTACGAGAATTTACGGTGCAATGTGCCAAAGTGACTCTCGAAAGAGCGTTTCACGTTTTTGGCCTCCATTCACTAAATTTCGAGTACTGTAAATTTAGGAGCATTATTTCATCATTTTTAAGAGTATTTTAATCATGACTAAACGTTGGTTCGGTGTTGGTTCGGGTTGGCTCGGAGTCATGATTAAATATTAAGTCAGTGGGCGTAATTGTCTCGTTTTTTTGGATTCAATTACAAAGTTTGGTCAAGTAAATCATTTGCTTATTTTTCACGACATAATTAGGTCGCAGCGAGCCTGGGAACGGTCCAACCCTTATGGTAAAATTTATACAGGATATTTAATTTTTGTATTTAATTATATTACGTGCAAAAATGTAAAATATTCATTTTTGAGAGTTATGTGATATTGCTTGTGGCCATTGTACTATCATGAGATTATTACTTCACCCGGTCGCCAGTTACCGGTCAGTTCAGTTGTGTAGCACCCAGTATAATGTGGCATTAGTCTGATCAGACGATTAGTATTTCACACGGTCGTCAGTTACCGGTCAGTTCAGTTCAGTTCAGGGGCCACTTGCGTATAACATAATCTCAACAGAAAATTATTACACTTTATTTTATGACAGGGCTCTACGGAGCAAACATTTCAATTACTACATTCAGTTCAGTTCAATTCAGTTATGGACGTAATATTAATTATTCATGATGCGATTTTCATTTCAGTTATGCACGTATTAAATTTACTCATGACATGATATTTTCACTTTGCATGCGGTTTTATTATTATTACTCGTTATTTACGATATATGCATGCTGAGTCTTTAGGCTGACTAGACTTGATTGTTGTAGGTACTGATGATGTCGGAACCGAGGGCGGGGACCAGTGAGATAGCTTGGGTCGGCAGTAGTGGAACCCGAGGACCTCATTTTTTTAGCATTTACTATTTTTAGGCTCAAACATTTTTCTCGTTGTTGGATTATTTTAAATTATTATTTTTGTTTATTATTTTTCAAACAAACATTTTCTTCCGCTGCTATTTTGAACATCAAACTTTATTTTTATCAGTTTATTTATGAAAGAGCCATTTTAATTAATGAAAAATAAAATTTTTACATTTTTCCGCAAATCTTCAAGCACGAGGTTAGAGGCCTCTACAGGTGGTATCAGAGCAATGGTTCTGTAAAGGGTTGTACTACTACTGACCTCGAGAAGCTCACGAAGTCACGTCTTCGGTCTGTAAGTTTTACATTTATGCATTCTATTTAAAGCATGAATTGTTTCAACTGCAAGTACTCATGAATTATTTTTTTTACGCTCCGATTTTAAATTGCTCATTATTTATTTAAATTTAAATAAATTATGGAATTATGCATGTTGGTTACGTATGGGTTATATGTATGGAACAATATGCCTCCTAGACGCATTCTCGAGCACACGAAAGATGCTGAGCACCGTCATGAGGACGGTGAGGATCAGAGGCAAGAGAGGCACGGACCTCCACCAGATATGAATGCCCAGATGCTAGCTGGGATGACTCAGTTCTTCGCACAGTTTGCGGGGAACAATGCTGTGGCGACCAGGCCGACAGGGCCTGAGGCTGTCTATGAGAGGTTCATGAAGATGCGTCCTAAGGAGTTTTCAGGGATGACGGACCCCATGATTGCCGAGGGCTGGAGCAAGTCCCTCGAGGTTATCTTCGAGTTTATGGAGCTTGGAGATGCAGACAGAGTTCGTTGTGCCACCTATTTATTCGGAGGAGATGCCCGCTTATGGTGGGAAGGAGCATCAGTAGCCCTGAACTTGGCTACACTGAGTTGGGCACGCTTTACGGAGGTATTCTACTCCAAATATTTTAATGAGAAAGTGCGCACCAGGTTGACCACGGAATTCATGAGCCTGAGGCAGGGAGATCTGACTGTTACGGAGTTCATCCGTAAGTTTGAGAGGGGTTGTCATTTTGTGCCCCTGATCGCGAATGATGCTAAAGAGAAGTTGATGCATTTCTTGGTGGGTCTACGGTCGATCTTGCGCCGTGATGTTAGGGTGTCTGACCCTACTACTTATGAGGTCGCTGTCTCCAGAGCTCTAGCTGCAGAGCAGGATCAGCGTGATATAGAGAGAGACCGCCAGGGCAAGCGCCCAGTCTAGGTACTACACCGCCCTCCTCCTCAGCAGCATCAGCAGCAGAATAAAAGGCCTTTCCATGGCCCGCCCAAAAACAGAGGCCACAAGCAGCAGCAGCAGCAGCAGCGGGGACGCGCAGTCCCTAAGCCTATTGAGTATCCTATCTGTCCTAAATGCTCACGCCGCCATCCTGGAATATGTATGTATGGCTCTGGGAAGTGTTACAAGTGCGGTAGCCCAGACCACGTGCTACCCCAGTGCCCTCAGAGGAACCTGCCTACCCAAGGCAGGGTATTTGCTTTCCATGCAGTGGAGACGAACCCCGATACCATGCTTATGACAGGTAACTTTAAGCTTTAAATTTATATTTGGGATTTAATGTTTTGGGTTGAGATTTTGAACCTAGAATTGTGATAGGGTTGCATGCTCTACTCAGTATTTTTTTTTTTTTGGAATTTAAGTTAGAAGAACTTTAGCCTATGCATGTCTATAAGCTTAGCTCTTGTGATTATTGGGTTCAGCATAGTGTTCTAACCTTTCAGGGAGAATTTTCATAGTTTGCTCATCTACAAAAGCCTTGATAGATTCAAGGGCTACTCACTCATTTATTTCTGAGGTCTTTGCGAATTTTCTCAAAGTTAAGACCGTTGGGCTAGATGTAGCCTACTCAGTGGTACTGCCTTCGGGAGAGGAGATGGCAGCCACCAATGTGATCCGAGACCTAGATCTGGAGCTTCATGGCAACCTTGTTTATGCGGATCTGATTGTCTTGCCGATGCCAGAGTTCGACATCATATTAGGCATGGATTGGCTATTGCGAAACAGAGTGTTGATAGACTTCCAGCGGAGATCTGTTCTAGTCCGACCGCCTGAGATGACACAGTTCTTATTTGAGCCGGACAGGTACTTTTTCTTACCGCGCATTATTCCATATGTCCAGGCTAGGAAGCTCTTGCATAGAGGGTGTCGAACGTTTTTAGCAACTTTTATATCTGTCCCTGAGACACCCAGTCAGTCAGCCGCATATCTTCCGATTGTCAGAGATTTCTTAGACGTTTTTCCTGAGGACGTCTCTGGTATGCCACCCGAGAGAGAGGTGGAGTTTTCTAGTGAACTTATGCCAGGTACGGTACCGATCTCAAAAGCACCGTACCGACTAGCACCGACAGAGATGGCAGAGCTTAAGAAGCAGATTCAGGAACTTCTTGACAAAGAGTTCATTCGCCCAAGCTTTTCACCATGGGGCGCGCTAGTCTTGTTTGTGAAGAAGAAGGATGGCTTTATTTGCATCGATTATCGGGAGTTGAACAGGATAAATACCCACTTCCGAGGATTGAAGATCTATTTGACCAGTTGCAGGGAGCTTTGGTATTCTCCAACATTTATCTGCGTTCCGGTTATCACCAGTTGAGGGTGAAAGATGCTGACGTTTTGAAGACTGCTTTTAGGACTCGTTATGGCCACTACGAGTTCCTTGTGATGCCGTTCGGTTTGACGAATGCGCTAGCGATCTTCATGGATCTCATGAATCGCGTATTTCAACCGTATCTTGATCAGTTTGTGATAGTGTTCATAGTCGACATTCTCGTCTACTCGAAGAATCAAGAGGATCACGGTAGACATCTGACTACAGTGTTGCAGACCTTGCAGAAGCACAAGTTATTCGCAAAGTTCAGTAAGTGCGAATTCTGGTTGGAGAAGGTGGCGTTCTTAGGCCACATTGTTTCTAGCAGTGGTATCGAAGTAGACCCAGCAAAAGTTGCAGCAGTCAGAGATTGAGTTGTACCACAGAATGCATATGAGATTCGCAGTTTTTTTGGCTTAGCAGGATATTACCGGAAGTTTATTCAAGGATTCTCATCTATCGCAGTTCTACTTACAGCTTTGACCAAGAAGAATGTGAAATTTGTGTGGAGCGATGATTGTCAGAAGAGCTTCGATACTTTGAAGCAAGCTTTTATCTCAGCACCAGTTTTGGCCATGCCATCAGGGCCTGGAGATTTTGTCTTGCATACCGATGCTTCGAAGCTCGGTCTTGGCGCAATATTGATGCAGCATGGGAAGGTGATAGCATACGCTTCTCGTCAGTTGAAGACTCATGAGAAGAATTACCCTACCCATGATCTAGAGTTGGCAGCCGTTGTTTTTGCTTTGAAGATCTGTAGGCATTATTTGTATGGAGAGAAGTGCCAGATCTTTACCGACCACAAGAGCCTCAAGTACTTCTTTACGCAGAAAGAGCTGAATATGCGTCAGAGGCGATGGTTGGAGATTGTGAAAGATTATGATTGTGACATTAGCTACCACCCGGGTAAAGCTAATGTAGTTGTAGATGCATTGAGCAGGAAAGTTGCAGTGATGGTCCATCTGACGATTCAGAGACCTCTTCAGTCTGAGATGCAGAGGTTTGATCTAGAGGCATATCCTCAAGGTAGAGTTCCCCGTCTATCCACCTTGACGATCCAGTCTTCTCTCATTGACCGTATTCGCAGTGGTCAGCCAGCAGATGAGCAGTTGGCAAGGTGGAAGTAGAGAGATGAGGCCAAGGGCAGTGTCTTGTATTCAGTTGGTGATGGTATTGTGAGATACCGGGACAGGATATGGGTCCCTAGCAGTGATTCTATCCGAGCAGATATTCTATCAGAGGCCCATATGTCGCCGTACTCTATTCATCCAGGGAGTACGAAGATGTACAAAGACCTGCAGTTATTGTACTGGTGGCCAGGAATGAAGAAGGATATCAGACGTTTTGTATCTGAGTGTCTGACTTGTCAGTTAGTAAAGGCGGAGCATCAGAGACGAGCAGGGTTGCTCAAGCCTCTTCCTATTCTCGAGTGGAAGTGGGAGAATGTTACCATGGATTTTGTTACCGGTTTGCCGAAGTCAGTCGGAGGATCGAATGCTATCTGGGTGATTGTTGATCGTCTTACCAAATCAGCGCACTTCTTGCCTATCAAGACGACTTTCACCATGATTCAGTATGCAGAGTTGTATATCCGGGAGATAGTCCGACTTTATGATATTCTTGTTTCTATCGTATCTGACAGAGACCCCAGATTTACTTCCTCATTTTGGAAGAGTTTGCATTCGAAGATGGGTACGAAATTGTTGTTTAGCACAGCTTTCCACCCTCAGACAAACCGACAGTCAGAGCGAGTTATTCAGATTTTGGAGGATCTTCTCCGTGCTTGTGTTATCGATTTCTCCGGGAGTTTGGAGTCGAACTTGCCATTAGTGGAGTTCACCTATAACAACAGCTTTCAGTCGTCTATAAGAATGGCTCCGTATGAAGCATTGTATGGTCGCAAGTGTAGATCTCGTGTTCATTGGGATGAGGTAGGAGAGAGAGCAGAGTTGGGTCCAGAGATTATTCAGCAGACTGTCAATGTAGTAGCCCAGATCCGTGACAGGATGAGGACTGCTCGGAGTCGACAGAAGAGTTATGCGGACCAGCGGAGGAGAGATTTAGAGTTCGCCGTGGGCGACCATGTCTTTTTGAAAGTGGCACCTATGAAGGGTGTCATATGATTCGGGAAGAAAGGGAAGCTCAGTCCGAGATTCATTGGACCATTTGAGATCCTTGACAGAGTTGGGACGCTAGCTTATCGTGTTGCTCTTTTGCCGAATCTGGCCGGAGTACACAATGTGTTCCACGTCTCTATGTTAAGGAAGTATATGGCACATCCTTCGCATGTTCTGAACTTTGAGCCGTTGCAGCTTACTCCGAACCTGTCTTATGAGGAGAGACCAGTGCAGATCCTAGACAGACAGGAGAAGAAGTTTCGGAACAAGCTGGTTAAGCGAGTTAAATTCAAGTGGCTTAACCATTCAGAGGAGGAAGCTACGTGGGAGTCTGAGCCAAAGATGAGGAGTCGTTATCCCGAGTTGTTCGGTAAGTTTTAATTTCGAGGACGAAATTTCTTTTAAGGGGGGAAGGATTATTGAACCCGTAAATTAGACTACGTATAACCCATGCATAATTCCAGTATTTAAATTTAAAATGATTTTATTTAATGAGTATTTAAATTTTTTTCTTTAAATTATTTATTTCAGGCAGTAGTTTAATTACTACCTTTTCAGTTAAATAAGTGAGGCCGGACTGGAGTTGGAGTAAAGAGATAAAATTTAATATTTAGAAAACATTCTTAGAATTTATTTAAGATAAATAATAATTTATTTTTTTTGAAAAAGAAAGTTTAAGAATTTATTTAATTAACTTGAGATAAGTAGTAAATAAATTCTTTATGCCCACTAATTTAATTAAAAGCCTAAATTAAAATGTGTAACCAATTGAGATAAATTAATATAAGCCTAATATATTCAATAAAATATTACCCTAACATGTTAGTGAATGTATTTTAATATTTAGCCTTGCGTGCAAGATAATATTACTCCATAATTAATTTCTTAAGTCACTAAAATATTTAATGGGTAGATAAAACACTAAAGATTTAAAATACAATATTTAAGAAATATTTTTCCTCTCATTATCTTAATTTTCGGCCATTACACTCTTAGGATTTAATTTTATTAGTCAACTCTCAAACTTTGATATCTTTCCCTATCCATTCATAGAAGATAATTCCCTTTAATTTTATTCACCACTAATTAATATTTAAACAATATTTCTACCATATTTATCTAGCAATATTTCATCCCCATTTATCATGAAAATTTCGGCCACCCCTATGAGATTTAATTAATTTGTTAACTCTCCTTTTTTTGGTCCTTTCCTTATCCAATTTTTGGGAGATAAATCCCTCAACTTTAATCCTCAATAATTAAACAATTAAGTAATATTCACCCTTATTTTGCAAGCTCAAAATCGGCCCTCCTTTAATTTTGAAAGATTATTTTTAGTTGGACAATTTATTTCTTAATTATCTTTCCCTTAATCTTTTCAAGGTAGATATTCTCCCCACTTTTAAATCTCTACCAAATAATTTATTTAAGCTATTTTCTCCCTTGTTCCTAGACCCATAAATCGACCAAGTGCACCCTCAATTATCCTTCAAAAAAAAATCTTTTGATATCATATTATTTCCTTATCTCTCAAATTCAAAGATAGCAAGATTGATTCCCTACCATTTATCTTGCAACCTCCCATTTATCTCCCTAGACTCCCTCCCCACCATCATCACCGAAATTCAGAGCATATTGAGAAGAAAAAAAACGTGAGGTGCTAGGGAGGAAATCGAGTAGAAAACAAGAAACAAAAGAAGAACACTTCGTCTCCTCCGCGCCTCGTCGTCGTGTCGTTTGCTTTTCATTCAAAACTCACTAAGGCATGTTTATATTTTCTTTTACTCCTCAATCAAGTCATATACTGATTTTTAACATCACATGTGCATGATTGTTTAACCATGAAAACCGAAATTCTTGACAGCATGTGTCCGATACATGTACAGATTTTTCTTGCAGTTCGTGGTGCCTTCACGGGTTGCATGGTTTTTCGTGATTGTAGGGGTTGGCTCACGTCCAGGCTTTCCAGGCTGCATCTAGGAGGGATTCAGGGTGTGTTAAGAAGGGATTTGACCATTGGTTAAAGTCTCTTTTTCCCCCAGCAACACGTCCATAATGCATTTTCGAGTCTCGGGTTGCACGATTTTTGGTCTAAGGCAAGTGTTCTGAACTTGGCCGCCCTAGTGGTTGTAGCCATGGTTAGAACCCTTCCTTGACATGTCTAGTACGTGACCAACATGCCCTTTCATGGCTTGGTTCACGTCCCAATCGGTTTTCAAACATAAAACAAGAACAGCCCCTTCGACCCCTTTTAAATTCTGCACATGTCCCTTTTGGTTTTGGTGGTTTGGGGTGGACCTTGGTTGGCCTCTGGCCCTTAGCCCTGGTTCACAACCACAACCCTTGATGTCTAGATCGTGCCACGGTCAATAAATGGCCATTGGAACGGTCCATGACAGCAAGAACGATTGAAATACGCCACGCACGCAAGGGTGCCTCTCGAGTGGACTTTTCGGTTGGTTACGGGGGTGGGTTGGATTGTGGCTGGCCTAGGGCCCTTAGCCATGGTTCAAACCATTCCTTAGGACATTGGTAAGAGGTTATGATTGGTGGTTCGAGCCGTAATGGCCATTAGCCTAGCAAACGACGCAAAGAAATGCTTACACAGCTGCTGTAATTTCTGGACAGCAAGTTGTGCTGCGGTTCAGAGGTGCATTTCGGGTTCTTGGTTGGCTTTTAGCCTATGGCCATGGACTGGACAGTACCTCATTGAGTTGGGAAGGTCATGTTTTTGGCCGTTTGTGATTCGGATCATTTTCGAGGTCGTACGAGAATTTACGGTGCAATGTGCCAAAGTGACGCTCGAAAGAGCGTTTCACGTTTTTGGCTTCCATTCACTAAATTTCGAGTACTGTAAATGTAGGAGCATTATTTCATCATTTTTAAGAGTATTTTAATCATGACTAAACATTGGTTCGGTGTTGGTTCGGGTTGGCTCGGAGTCATGATTAAATACTAAGTCAGTGGGCGTAATTGTCTCGTTTTTTTGGATTCAATTACAAAGTTTGGTCAAGTAAATCATTTGCATATTTTTCACGACATAATTAGGTCGCAGCGAGCCTGGGAACGGTCCAACCCTTATGGTAAAATTTGTACATGATATTTAATTTTTTTATTTAATTATATTACGTGCAAAAATGTAAAATATTCATTTTTGAGAGTTATGTGATATTGCTTGTGGTCATTGTACTATCATGGGATTATTACTTCACCCGGTCGCCAGTTATCGGTCAGTTCAGTTGTGTAGCACCCAGTATACTGTGGCATTAGTCTGATCAGACGATTAGTATTTCACCCGGTCGTCAGTTACTGGTATCGGTCGTCAGTTACCGGTCAGTTCAGTTCAGTTCAGTTCAGGGGCCACTTGCGTATAACATAATCTTAACAGAAAATTATTACACGTTATTTTATGACAGGGCTATACGGAACAAACATTTCACTTACTACATTCAGTTCAGTTCAGTTCAGTTATGCACGTATTAAATTTACTCATGACATGATATTTTCACTTTGCATGCGGTTTTATTATTATTACTCGTTATTTACGATATATGCATGTTGAGTCTTTAGACTGACTAGACTTGATTGTTGTATGTACTGATGATCTCGGAACCGAGGGCGGGGACCAGTGAGATAGCTTGGGTCGGCAGTAGTGGAACCCGATGACCTCATTTTTTTAGCATTTACTATTTTTAGGCTCAAACATTTTTCTCGTTGTTGGATCATTTTAAATTATTATTTTGCAAACAAACATTTACTTCCGCTGCTATTTTGAACATCAAACTTTATTTTTATCAGTTTATTTATGAAAGAGGCATTTTAATTAATAAAAAAGAAAATTTTTAAATTTTTCCGCAAATCTTCAAGCACGAGGTTAGAGGCCTCTACAAGCAATCAGCCCAGTTGTGATGGAACACTTCAAAGTTATATCAGCTTAAATTAGAAGCTTATTTCCCTCAGTGTGTGAGAACACTTTCGAGGAGTGTTCATTGTTCAGTTCTCACACACACGCACACACACCACAACCCAACTTACAGTCTTGCACAAAGACAATAAACTTGTGTATGTAGTCTTTGACACATAGATGTTAAAGAAGTGTTGGTTGGAAAGTGCTGCCTTCAGTCTAGACTAGGAGTTCAGTTAGGCAGTGGGTAAGTTCTAAGCTGTGTAGGATTTGTACAAGGTGTTGTATAAATCTAAGTCTTCTAGTGTATCCTACCCGTGGAGGTAGAAGGGGTGGCGTAGGAGCAATTGAAGTCTCTGAACATCCATAAACATATCCTGTGTCTTTTAACTGTTTAACTGCTTGTTTTTTTCTTAACAGATTTGATCAGTTCAGGTGATATCAGTTCAGTTCTGTCTATAACTGAACTGATATAAGTTCTAACTGATTTTCCCGTAAATTCAGTTCTTCAGTTGCACAGTATATAAAACATATTAGTTTTCTTAACGAATGATTATTTCAAGTGTTTTCTGCTTGGTTTTATACCAAACTTAATCTAATTCATCGATGTATACATTCTTAGAACACGAGCTATTGCAGCTCATTGATTTATTGTGTTGAAAGCACCCCTAAGGTGCCGAGCACACGATCCGTCAGATTCCTTTCACGTGAACTAGTTGTACTCATTGTCTCGAGAGCCATAAGTTTTGCATGCATCACAGATAGTGCCTTCAAAATCCTTTGTCCAAACGCAAGTATCAGGTTTGTCATGATTCCGGATTACACAAGCAACACCATAGACATTTATTTGATCATTAAAGGCAACATCCACATCAAGTCGGAAGTGTCCAGCCGGTGGTGGATTCCAGGTCCTTGCCGAGTCATTTGCAGTCCCAAGTCTATCGACTTGAACATCACGCCACACAACCCAATATTCCTCAATATATCGGTCATCCCACTGCTTCGAAAAATATTTGCAATTGTCCTCCGTACAATATATAACTCGAAACAAGGCCGCCAATCACTCCAATTCCGGCAAGTAAATATTTGAAACTCATTTTCACTTAGCTGCCTCATCATCCATGGGCAAACATACGTCATCTAGCATCCTCGGACTTGTTTTAACAGTTCTTGAACATCCGGGCCTTCTAAAACCCAGGGTTGCTGGAACAAAAAAAATGCGTGGCTCGTCGTGTTACATATATAGCCACACAGCGAGCATAAGCCATTCACCGGGACATGATGCGCTAAAAGATTCATCTTGGTCGAAAAAATGTCATGCGATATTCTCAACCGAAAGATCTGATTTTTTTGCAGAATAGTTAAGGACCATAGAGCCGCCACCATTTCAGCAGAGGGAGTTCCGTTCGGTTTTCCGGAGAGTTTTGAAGTCCAATTTCTGCCTTTAACCATGTCGAACAGAATAATTGCCTTCTGCATCAAATTTCCAGAATCTAGAGTCTAAAGTCGGTGTTTGCGGAAGGGGGATGCATAGAACCTCGTCTACTGCATAAAGTAACAAAATATTTTTTAACACCTTGTCATCCCATCTCCCGTCCTTAATTAGAGCACTGACAGTGAGCTGGTTCAAATCTATGTTATAGTAGATGTCATGTAAGTCAACTGTTAGCTAGAGAATTTATTGACTCGGTTGTAATAAACAATCTTTATTTTAATATAATGCATTATTTCATGGTTTGTTATTTCTTTATCTGTATACCTAAGTAATCAATATAGATAATGACTTTGATTATACTTTAATACAAATGAATCGTACTTCGATGTTGAAACTTATTTTTAAACACTGTATAATCTAAATGCGTTACTAGTCGATTCAGCCGCCTAAAACATTGATAAAGGTCGCTTGAGCTCAAGACTAGCATCTGTGATGTTGTGTACCGCGTTTCTTGATCAGGGTATAGAGATGTCCAAACACGCAGATGGGTAGTCATATGATGAATATACCGAACTGCCCTTCCTAGGACTTTCCAAGTGGTTATCATTTTCGAGAGGATAAGTCCATGGTTGTGATTGTACACCATTAGTCCTTACGATCCGGGATAACACTGAGGCTCTATATGCTAGGGCTGTGCTTTGACTCGTTTACCTACTCCAGGAGGGTCATCAAGTGGTGAGATTTTGTACAGTTGAGACACATGTAGGAGCCAGTGCATTGTAGTCGGGAATTCACCGCTCACCTATGGGTGTGGATATTCTATGTGATCTGATGAAATAATAGTGCATGGAATCTCTGGCCAGAGTATGAGATGTACATTAGGAAAAGAGCTCTCCAATTGTACATGCGATGCCACTATTTATTCTCAAAGATGTGTCACACATTTATCGAATTCTTATGTAACCCTTGATTAACCAATGGTTGCAGATTCGATCGGGTTATATATGAGATGAAGGGACCGTACTGTACGTTAATCATACTCAACTGGTTCTTGCAGGCACTATCAGTTATACCTAGGGAATCGGGAATCATGGGGCGATGCTACTAGACGCTCTTACTATGATTCGATGAGTTTAATCAAAGATATGATTTCTGACATTCTCATGATCAATTGTTGATACATAGAATGGGGCAAATTAGGGTAAGCCTGAATAAAAGATTATGTCCTGAATCACAAAGAGTTGTGAACCCACGGTTAGCTGTATCTCTGAACCATCGAGGGTCACACAAGTACTGGATTATTTTTTTCCCCGTTGAGATAAAAAATTCAAGGAGTTGAATTTATGTAAAACATTGATATAATAAATTCAAGTAGTTGAATTTATATAAAACAATGAGAAATAAATTCAAGGAGTTAAATTTGTGACTATTAAATTTTGGAGGTGATAAATTTAAGGAGTTGAATTTATAATTTAAATATTAAATTCAAATGTTAAATTTATAAAAGATTTAAATTAAATGTAATGGGTATATGTATTATGAACTTGTAGGAGTACAAGACCAACTTACAAATTATTAAAGTTCTTAATTGGATTTTAAAAGAAGTAATTTAATTAATTGGCCCTAAGCTTATATATATCAATTTTCAAAACCTTAGCCTCCAAGCCAAGGATTTCGAAAATTTTTCCTCCTCTCGTCTCTAATATTTTGGCCACCACCTTGTGTAATTCAAGGGTTTTGAGCCTCCTTTCGTTTGATAAATCTCAACGAAAAAATTCTTCTAAATATTCTAGTGCTATTTAGAAGAGAAACAATTGATCTAATCGTGGACTTGATAGAAATATTGAAGAAAGGAGATTTGAAGAACGTACATGAGATTTACAACAAGTATAACGTACCGTACTTTTTCTACTTAAAATTTGCGGAAAAAATAAAAAAAATTTCTTAAATAAGAAGTAAACCTTCAGTCAAAAGCTATTGATCCAAAATATTTGTAATACAAAGATCACAAATAAAGTTTGCTAAAAGCGTTTGTTTAAAAGCTCATAACCAGAACATAAATCAGAGTATTTTGATCATTGCATAAAACTTCAAAACATGGCGGCCCTCGGGTTTAGCCTTCAACTCAGTCCAAGCCAGATCCTTGGTCCCCACCTCCAGCCTCCTCGAAATCATCCTCACCTGCATCGATCAAGTCTAGTGAGTCTAAAGACTCAACACGTATAAAATGGAAGTAACGAATAATACGTAATAAAACCACATGCAACTTTAAAATAGGGAATACATACATGAAACTGGAACTTGCATAACTAAAACCTAAACATACGTACATACATACATAGACGTGCCATCAACATAAAACTTTTCTTAAAACATGCTTGCATACTTGAACATACTTGAACGTACATAACTTCGTCATTTTGCGTAGATGCATGTTTCAAAGCAAGGACCCATACATAATAAATGCCTGATCAGACAAACCACAGTACTGGGATGACAGGGACGTATCCACTGCCACATACATGAGATCCCCGTTCATGCTTTAACGGGTGGATTGGTCCCCGTTCATGCTTTTACGCTTTCCAATCATGATCTAAACTCGTTCATGCTTTAACGGGGTGGAGAGGACCTCGGCCACGTTCACCGACTTCCAAACCTATTCATAATTTTGTCACAAGACATTTAGCATACCTCAAAACTTGAAATATTTTCTTTTTGCACGTCAACATACTTACTTGGCGTTGAGAGATTCGTTGGATCTCGTTTGGGGCCGCTGCTGCAACATACTAACATGAGTTCGAGCACTTAACTTCATAACTTAGACGTAAGAATTCGTGCTCACCACCGAAATGCATAAATAGCTTATGTCGTTCTAGTTTGCTCGGGAATTGACTTCTTTTAATCGACGTACTAACCCATGGCATAGAATCCCAAAACAAAACGATATAGTGTTCTCAAAAATGAGAGTACACGGACCCCGTGCACCCCTCCGGGTCAGGGTCCGTGTAGGTACTGTAAAAGACTGCTCGAAAAGAAGTGAGGACACGGACCCCGTGCCTGGGTTCGTGTAAGGGTCTGTGTACACTCTGGAAAATGACACTACGGAAGGAACAAAGGCACGGACCCCGTGCCCTGGCCCGTGTGGGGGTCCGTGTAGGCTCGCAAAAATGGCACCAAGAAGAAAACGAAGGCACGGACCCCGTGACAGGGTCCGTGTCCGGGTCCGTGTACCTGCGTAATTTGTTACCCACGAAAAATCCAATACTTGCGATGCTTATCATTCTAGACTCGATTGTACGGACCATGAACTGACACCTCGAGACCCATCCTAGGATGCTACTACTTTGGTACCACTCGTACAACCACCCCGAATCAACGACATCCAACCTACGACACGATACAACTCACAAACACGGATATTGATACCAAATCGTTTTCTACGACTTCCAATGAATTTAAGTGCCTATTGACACAAACCGGTAATCCAAATACCAACCCAACATCATACTAAGCATACCTATATGCAGCCACGATCACCCGTCGATCCCCAACGAAGCCTGCAACAATAAAACTTCAAGAACGCATCAATATCATAATTTTCGGAAAAACACAGTTTGAGAAGTCCCACAAAAAACGCCATAACTCACTCAATTTTTATCCAAAATTTTCGAATTTTATATCAAATCGAAGGTATCAAAAATTTCTACGATTTTTATGTTGAACAGTTTCTCAAAATCACGACCGAAAATTCGCAGTATTTAAAAAGACAGCAAAAACGTGATTTTAGATCCAAAAACTGTTTCAAAAGTGATCTAAACTTAATTGCTCAAACTTCTACACAACATTCCCATGATCTTCATACAAAATACATTGCACGCATACTATGACATGATCGACGCAGAAAAAAAACAGAATATACGTGCCTTTTGATATTTAAAAACACCGTAGCGACGATACCGAAGCGGAGATGGCGCGAGGATTGATCCGGGACGACGTGGCGCTAAAATCTTTGAAGAAAACACACGAAAATTGCTGGGAATTTAATGGGGAAGTGGGGCGGCTGCTTCTAGGAGCAGGAACCCTAGTTTTTGCTCTTCAAAATAATAAAACTGAATTGAAAATATGTGTGTGTGTGTTTGTGTCGTGTGAGTGTGTGTGTGTGTGAGTTCTATAGGTAATTAGGGGTAAATTAGTGCTTAATTGACTAATTAAGTGTTAATTAAAATACTAATTGAAATATTAACCCCCTATAATTTACTACGCATCCCAAATTAAAATTTGAAACACAACATGAATAAATTTTAAAGGTTTTAAATTCCTAAATCACCAAATAAATAATTAGGTTTTAAAATGCTGAAATTAAATAAATTATTTAAAACGCCCCATTCTCAACTTAAAATAAAGTACCGCATTTTAAATGGCCAAAAATCGTCACCGGTCTTTTCCTCGGTTCCGCCTCGAATAATCGCCTGAAACATGAAACTCGAAAAACATTTTAAGGTGCATCACATAACAAAATGCAATTTAAATAAATAATGCATCATTAAAAATACCTTTTAAATTTAAATAATGATTTAACCATTAAATAAATGCATGGAATTTACGTGTACTGATTTTAGGCACTACAGTTCCTCCCCCACTTATAAAAATTTCGTCCTCGAAATTAAGTTTTACCAAACAACTCTGGATAGCGACTCCTCATATCTGCTTCGGACTCCCAAGTGGCCTCTTCCACTGATTGATTAAGCCACCGGACTTTGACCAGCTTAGTCGTCTAGTTCCGAAGTCTACGCTCCTGTCTGTCTAGGATTTGGATAGGTCTCTCCTTGTAAGATAGGTCTGGAGCCAACTGCAACGGCTCATAACTCAGAACATGCGAAGGATTCGCTAGGTACTTTCTCAGCATCGAAACGTGGAACACATTGTGTATCCCGGCCAGATTCAGCGGAAGGGCAACACGATACGCTAGTGTCCCAACTTTGTCCAGAATCTCGAAAGGTCCACTACATCTCGGACTCAGCTTGCCTCTCTTCCCAAATCTCATAACACTCTTCATAGGTGCTATCTTTATAAAAACGTGGTCACCTACGGCAAACTCGAGATCTCTCCTCCTTTTGTCAGCATAGCTCTTTTGGCGACTCTGGGCGGTCTTCATCCTATCTTGGATCTTGACCACCATATCTGCAGTCTGCTGAACTATCTCTGGCCCAAGTTCTACTCTCTCTCCGACTTCATCCCAATGAATCGACGATCTACACTTCCGTCCATACAATGCCTCATAAGGAGCCATACCTATAGATGCTTGGTAACTGTTGTTGTATGAAAACTCCACTAGAGGTAGCTTAGCTTCCCAAGTCCCTTGGAAATCGATCATACATGCTCGCAATAGATCCTCCAAAATCTGAATCACTCGCTCCGACTGGCCATCTGTCTGCGGGTGGAAAGCTGTACTGAATTGCAGCTTCGTCCCCATGGCTGCATGTAGGCTCTTCCAGAATGAAGATGTGAAGCTCGAATCTCTGTCAGACACTATGGTAATTGGGATTCCGTGCAACAGAACGATCTCCCTGATATTTTTCCGCTTACAGCGTCATGGAGAAATTCGTCTTCACTGGCAAGAAGTGCGCTGATTTAGTGAGTCGGTCCACGATAACCCAAATGGCATTGGATCCTTTGACTGACCTTGGCAACCCAATAACAAAATCCATAGTAATATTCTCCCATTTCCACTCTGGGATAGGGAGTGGCTTAAGCATCCCTGCTGGCCTCTGGTGTTCCGCCTTCACCTGTTGACAAGTGAGGCATTCAGACACAAATCTGCGGATGTCTCTCTTCATCCCTGGCCACCAATACAAGATCTGCAGGTCTTTGTACATCTTGGTACCTCCTGGTGTATTAAATACGGAGATGCATGTGCCTCTGATAAGATATCTTCTCTGATCGAATCTACGTTAGGCACCCACATTTTTCCCCTGTATCTCACAATACCGTCTGACATTGTGTAGAGCACACTGACCTTTGCTTCATCCTTCAGTCTCCATTTCTGCAACTGCTCGTCTGAAGTTTGTCCTTGACGAATATGGTCTAGTAAATCAGACTTGACTGTCAGATTAGACAGCCTCGGAGCTCTGCCCTTAGGATAGACCTCTAGACCAAATTTCTGAATCTCAGACTGAAGAGGTCTCTGCACTGACAACTGTGCTATGGCTGTGACTTTTCTGCTCAGGGCGTCTGCGACGACATTAGCCTTTCCCAGATGGAAGCTAATTTCGCAGTCGTAGTCTTTTACCAATTCCAAACATCTCCTCTGTCTCATATTCAGCTCCTTCTGTGTGAAGAAATACTTGAGACTCTTGTGATCAGTGAATATCTGGCATTTTTCGCCATACAAGTAGTGTCTCCAAATCTTCAACGCAAAGACTACTGCGGCTAATTCAAGATCGTGAGTCGGGTAGTTCTTCTCGTGCACTTTCAACTGCCTGAAAGCATAAGCTATAACCCGACCATGCTGCATCAATACTGCGCCTAAACCGAGCTTAGATGCATCGGTGTATAACAAAAAGTCTCCTTGCCCTGATGGCATGGCCAACACCGGAGCTGAAATAAGAGCTTGCTTCAAAGTATCAAAGCTCTTCTGACACTCGTCACTCCACACGAATTTAGCATTCTTCTTTGTCAGTGAAGTGAGCGGCACTGCTATCGACGAAAATCCCTGAATAAATTTCCTGTAGTAACCGGCTAAACCCAGAAAGCTGCGGATCTCTGATGCATTCTTCGGCTCTACCCATTCCTTAACGGCCGTCACCTTTGCTAGGTCCACCTCAATCCCATTGCTAGATACTACATGCCCCAAAAATGCTACTTTCTCCAACCAGAATTCACACTTACTGAACTTCGCAGATAACTTGCGACTCTGCAAGGTCTGTAAAACCGTTCTCAAATGTTGACTATGCTCCTCATGGCTCTTTGAGTAAATAAGGATATCGTCAATAAACACTATGACGAATTGATAAAGATTAGCGTGGAATACTCGGTTCATGAGGTCCATGAAAATTGCTGGAGCATTCGTCAGTCCAAATGGCATTACTAAGAACTCATAATGCCCATACCGGGTTCTGAAGGCTGTTTTGTGAACATCTGCATCTTTAACCTTCAGCTAATGATACCCTGATCGAAGATCTATCTTAGAGAACACTGAAGCTCCATGCAACTGATCGAACAAGTCCTCGATCCTTGGTAATGGGTATTTGTTCTTGATTATTACCTTGTTCAGCTCTCGGTAATCGATACACATCCTCATGCTCCCATCCTTCTTCTTCACAAAAAGCACTGGCGCGCCCCATGGAGAGAAACTAAGGCGAATAAAATCCTTGCCAAGAAGCTCCTGTATCTGCTGTTTAAGTTTTAGCATCTCAGCTGGAGCTAATCGGTACGGTGCCTTGGAGATTGGCACTGTGCCTGGCATAAGATCAATGGAAAACTCCACCTCCCTATCTGGTGGAAGACCTTTGACGTCGTCAGGAAAGACGTCTGGGAAGTCCCTGACTACCGGCACATCTGATATGGATGGAGTGGGCGGATCAGGTGTCGAAACAATGCTGGCCAAGAAAGCCTGACACCCCTTAGAAATAAGTCTCCGTGCCTGCATGCAGGAGATCATACGAGGAAAGCTTCTCCATCGGTCTGGCTCAAAAAGAAACTGTTCCATTCTCATCGGTCTGACTAACACTGATCTCTTCTGAAAGTCAATTAGGACTCAATTCTCCGTCAGCCAGTCCATTCCCAAGATAATGTCGAATTCTGGCATCGGCAATACTATCAAGTCAGCATACACCAGGTGGCCCTGCAGTTCTAGATCTGTAACCCTCTCACCCGATTTCATAAAATAACAACGGAATTTAAAATTTTTTCTTGAAGGAAAGAAGGTTTAAAAATACATTTCCATATATAATCAAAAGTATACACATGATCAATCAAATGATACAACAAAATACAAAATATCATTTTGTATGATCATGTCCAAAATGCTATCAAAATAATCTTTCCTTCCTCCATCTCTATATGCATATGACTCCGGCCTCAATCAACGTCCCGGCTCGTCGCTCTTATCTGCATCACATGAAATAACTGAAATGAGTATAAAACTCAGCAAGTGGAACTCTTACATAGCAATATACATATACTATACTCTGTAAAACGTGGCTTTGAAAACATTAAATACCATCAACTCTGAAACATGAATATCATAGAATGAATAACAATAACGATGGTATTTCTCTTTTCTCTGTTGGATTGATATCTATATAGTAACTTTGTCTCTGTACCTATATCCCATCGATATACATCGATAACTCTGAGGGATATAAGCCTATGGTCGTTGATCAACTAATTGCATGCAATCTCTGACTATGTATTTATCAATTCAATAAAACATTTGAATTCTCTCTTTGACATTAAAACAAATACTTTGAAGACTCTATTTTCTTTTGTATTCCCTTTAACATAATTGAGACATAAGAATGTCTCTAATATACAACAAGGTGTATTAATACATAGCATGAATCAAATAGAAGGGAATAACACTTTAAAACCATTGAAACACAATACATATATTATCATGTGAGCACAAGGAAATGAATTCCACTTACAACACTTGGAACCTTGAATCTATACCCTTGGTACACAACCTACAACAATAAACCATAATTTGCACCATCAATAACCCAATAATCACAAACTCATACCATTAAATCCATAAAACCAACACCATCAACAAACCCATGATTTCTCCCAACACCAAAACCAAGAATAAACTATACCACAAGCTTACCTTAGCTCCTTGAACCCACAAGAACCTTGATCACACTTCAATAATCCAACAAGTAGCTTGAATCAAAGAAAGGAAATGAAACCCTAACCTCCCCTTGAGAGAAAGAACCGAGAAAATGGGAGAAGAAATGAGAAAAATGAATCAACTCTTGCATTATATCACTTAAATCTCGAAAACACGCTTCTACTGTTCATGCACCGCGGGTGCACTACATACCTCACCGCGGGTGCGGTGTGCCTTCGGCACCTCAACCAAATTTCTGAAATCGACGACCGCGGGTGCGGTACCTATCCCACCGCGGGTGCGGTGTCTCTTCGGCAATTCCACAAATTCTGCAATAAAGACCGCGGGTGCGCTGCACAAATCACCACGGGTGCGGTCTGCTCTCGGCCAAAACAACTCTATGCAACAAAAATCGAATCGCAATGCTGATACAACACAACTACCCATCAACTAATATCAACAATACCACAAAACAATAATAACCAACAATACTATGACCCATAATCACAACTCTTAACATCTAAATCAAACTTAATCTTAACCAAATAATCCAAAAACATATGAAATCTTAAACTGTACCGTTCACCAGGCTTGGATATTACAATCTCCCCTCCTTAGAGGAAATTTCGTACTCGAAATTGACGTCACTGCGCAAACAACTCAGGACACTTCTCTTTCATCTCATCCTCTGGTTCCCACGTGGCTTTTTCAATCAACTTGTGGGGACCCGGGCTCTAACTCGATTTTCATTGGGATTAAATGGATCTCTGCTAGAAAATGTGGGTCAAAATTTTGCTTTTAACATACTACACATACATAAGATTTATTGTATTTCATTTAAAAGCAAATACATGTCTTGTTTCATTCATACAATCAAAATAGTATTAAAAAGTATTAATACATGTCTAATACAACAACTAGTTATTATGCTACGCCCGTGATCACCACGCTATCATCTCTCAATCATCCTCGTCTCGACCCTGATCCTGCCCCACCTGTTGTTATGCACACATACAGACACAACAACAGCCGGAAACTCCGGTGAGAACAAATCCCAGTATAAAACATGTATACATGCATGTCATGCAATTAAATACACAATCGTAACACATAAATCAGTAATTATGACACACTAGTGAATACAGATAAAACTCTTCGACTCTTATTCTTTGACTCGACTCATATCTAACTCTAGGGATCCCGGTGTGAATATGTGGGGACCCGGGCTCTAACTCGATTATCTTTTGGGATTAATTGGATCTTTGCTAGAAAATGTGGGTCAAAATTTTGCTTTTAACATTTATTCAAATGTATATAAACAAGCACAAGACATTATATAAAATACTGTCATCTTATTCAACTACAATTAACCTTCACATATTCGGCTACAATTAACAGACTAGTGTTTAGAAATTCAGTACATGTCTAGTAATAAACCACTAGTAATCTTCTACGCCCGTAATCTCCACGCTATCTCGATCTCTCATCCTCTGCGTGACCCCGATCCTGTCCCACCTGTTGTCATGCACACATACAGACACAACAACAGCCGGATACTCCGGTGAGAACAAATCCCAGTATAAAACATGTATACATGCATGTCATGCAAGTAAATACAAAATCATAACACATAAATCAGTAATTATGACACACTAGTGAATACAGATAAAACTCTTCAACTCTTATTCTTTGACTCGACTCATATCTAAGTCTAGGGATCCCGGTGTGAATAAGACGTAACAAGTCTCCCACCTACTCTCCCAATCGGGGTGGCGGTACGTCTTATTCCTAGACTTCGGTCATATCTGTATCGAATGTCTACAATCGGAGATGATCTGCTCCTATGCGTCGATACACCGAACGTCTAGTTTGACAATCTGTCAATGACTCCTATCTCAAATGCTTGAATATAAATCTATAAACAAGACATAATCATAATCAAACATAATTAAGAATCTAGTATGTGATTTTGGGAAACTCGTATCCAGTCTGAATCGAGTCATGTCTTCCCGTGTTCACATGAATTATACCTTTCTTGTCGTAGTCTCGGTTTGAACAAGTCGAAGTCTCGTATTCTTGATATCGAATCTGTCAAACCCAATCTGAAATGACATATATACAATGCACCATATCAATCTCTAACTTCAAGCAATACATATACGGATTAATATTCAATCTCGGTACAATTCGACGGCATAACGACGTAATCTTTCGATACCGGTAATGCCAACAACAAGCTCAACAACTCATAAGCAAGATCATATCATCTCAATTCTAATTCCAGCATGTCAAAATCTATTCAATTCAATCAATATATGCTGAAATTCATAACAAATGCATACGGTACCATTTCTTCAATCCGGTTGCGAATAAACGTTCCCAATAATCACAAGAACAATTAATAACAATCAAACTCTGATTTCCCCCAACATCTAAACTTCAAACTATCTAGGAAATGAATAAAACTTACATCCTCTTGAAGTGCTTGATGAGAGCAACACAAATCTGAACCCGGATTGAAAATCGGATGAATATATCTTGCACAAGTTAAGTTCCAAGCTATGATGCACTTGTAGGAATTTCCAGATCTTCTCTCGGTCCTTGCTGCTGAGATGGTGAGGGAATGAAACTAAATACACATTATATATGCATGGCTAGGACAAGTGGCTTATTTTTCATTCTGCACGTCTCGCGCATATGCGCGACCTCAACCGGCGCATATGCGCGAGACCTACTGTCTCGGCACTTAACAATTTTATCTGCTGGCGCATATGCGCGCCCCTTCTCGGCGCATATGCGCCAACTTCTCTGGACATCTCGCGCATATGCGCGCCTCTTGTCGCGCATATGCGCGAGACCTTCGTCTCAGCATCTCTTGGACTCACTCAGCTCGCGCATATGCGCGCCCACCAGCCGCGCATATGCGCGAGACCTTCGGGTCTCACACAAAATCTTTGCACATAATTACAACTCAATAACTCCAATCCAAATTCGACGTGCTCTATCTATAATCATATCAATGAATCAATAAATCGGCTCAGATTAACAGGATAAAAATCTCGAGCATTACAGAATAAGACGTAACAAGTCTCCCACCTACTCTCCCAATCGTGGTGGCGGTGCGTCTTATTCCTAGACTTCGGTCCTGTCTGTATCGAGTGTCTACAATCGGAGGAAATCTGCTCCTATGCATCGATATCACCCAACGTCTAGCTTGGCAAGTCTGCCAATGACTCTCCTATCTTAAATGCTTGAATATAAATCTATAAACAAAGCATCAACATATAAAAAGGTAACAATCTAGTATGTGATTTTGGAAAACTCAAATCAGATCTAATTCGAGTTATATCTTCCCGAATCAACATGAATTATACCTTCTTGTCGTATAATCTTTGTCGTAGTCGAAGTCTCGATGTCGAATCTGTCAATATCAAATCTGAAATAACAATGTGGAGATGCATTCTATCAATCTTCAACTCAATTCCATCACATATACAAATCAGTAATAATTCTCGATACATTTCGACGGCATAACGACATAGTTTCTCGATACCCATCAACTCAAATATTAATCAACTAACATCAACAAGTCAAATCCTCAACTCACAACCATCATAATCTACATATCAAGATCTCCAAATCTGCATCATTTCCACCCAATACATGCTGGAAAACTCATAACAATCACATACGGTATCACTTTCTCGCTTCGTTTACGTTTCTACGATGTCAATGATCTCGAGAACACATAATTACAAGCATATCAGAATTTCCCCAATATGTAAACTCCCAAACATGCTGAAACTAAAAGATACTTACATCCTCTTGAAGCTAGTAATGAGAAGAGCAAGAATCTACATTTGGATTGAAAATCGGATGGCCGGATCATGTACAATCACAAATCCAAGGTGAAATGAAGCTTTAGCTATGGAGGTTTCTCTCTCAATTCCTGGCTGCAAATCTCGAAAGAATGAGACTAAGTACACATTATATATGCATGGCTAGGACACATGTTTTATTTTTCACTCAACACGTCGCACCGCGGGTGCGCTCAGCTCACGGCATCCCCATCTAAAAATTCAGAAACAGCGACCGCGGGTGCGGTCCCTTTTTCACCGCGGGTGCTCTCAGGCTACGGCAATCCTTCAACATTTCAAAATCAACGACCGCGGGTGCGGTATGTCTTGGACCGCGGGTGCGGTGACCCTACTGTAATTCTTCACGTTTCATGAGTTACAACCGCGGGTGCGGTATGTCTTGGACCGCGGGTGCGGTATGTCTTGGACCGCGGGGGCGGTGTCCTTTCATGCAAACTTCATAATCTCATCTTATCAACCTACAATTCTTGGGAATTACATTTCTCCCCCTCTTAGATATGAGTTCGTCCTCGAACTCGCAAGCAATCAATCAAAGCATGTATAAGATAATCAAAACTGAATAAATACTCACATCATGCGAATAGTTCTGGATATCTCTGTCTCATCTCTGATTCTGTTTCCCAAGTCGCTTCTTCAATGCCATGACGACTCCACTGAACTTTCACTAATGGAATAGTCTTCGTTCTGAGCTGTTTCTCTTTCCGATCAAGAATCTGAATCGGCTGCTCAACGTAACTCAACGTCTGATCTAACTCGGCTTCTTCAGGCTGAATGACATGAGAACAATCTGGCATATATCTACGCAACATCGATACATGGAAGACGTCATGTATCCCAGATAGTGAAGGAGGAAGAGCAAGTCTATACGCACGATCGCCAATCTTTTCAAGAATCTCGTACGGACCGACGTATCGAGGAGAAAACTTCCCACGCTTGCCAAATCTAACCACGCCTCTGAAAGGAGAAATCTTTAAGAATACTCTGTCTCCCTGCTCAAATACTAACGGTCTACGTCTGATGTTCGCGTACTTCGCTTGTATATCTTGTGCCGTCTTCATTCGCTTGTGAATTATCTTTACTTTTTCAGTCATCTCACGAATCATATCTGGCCCTAAGTCTGGTACTTCTGAGATGTCATCCCAATACAACGGAGATCTGCACTTCTTTCCGTATAAAGCTTCGAACGGTGCCATCTCGATGCTAGTCTGGTAGCTGTTGTTGTACGAGAATTCACAAAGAGCTAGTGAATCTTGCCAACTAGTACCANCAAATCTAACCACGCCTCTGAAAGGAGAAATCTTTAAGAATACTCTGTCTCCCTGCTCAAATACTAACGGTCTACGTCTGATGTTCGCGTACTTCGCTTGTCTATCTTGTGCCGTCTTCATTCGCTTCTGAATTATCTTTACTTT